>NC_068361.1:11316995-11439495 GCF_020536995.1 Dreissena polymorpha
TTTAATTCACTGATATTTCTCTATAAACCATCGGAAAGCATAACATAAATAATTGTATTACAATTAAACTTTACAGTTTCAAGTGGTAACACAACGAACATGAATATAGACCGTTCCATAATCGATAAATTGACCGCCGCCATATTGTCAGTCACGTGACTGTCCGCCATTACACTACTGCTAACTGGTGCGAGACTGCGATTCCAAAAGCCAAAAACGTAGAGAATACCCGCTTAACCGTTGTCGGATAAATAAATTACTTAATGAATTAATTAGAGGCGATTATCACATTTTTGTTGTTTAAATGATTGTTTGAAGTTGAGATTGATTGTTACAAATAAAATGTTTAAAATGCTTTCGTGTATTTGTTTTTTTTTATATCTGTAATCAAGTGGTAATCATCGGCGAAAATTTGCCGGTTCAGTCGCTCATACTATGTCTTAGACTTGTTACTTTTAACGTTTCACAAACAATTCACGCATGTATTGTTGTGTTGATTTTAATAGCCGCAACATCAAGCAATTTATATTTTAATTAATACTTATTAAAGACTCTCGCGCAATTAATTACCGCTAATTGTTTGTAATTGGTCTCATGTGGTAAAAATCTACATTCCAAAATCATAACATATTATATTAAGTATGATATTTTTGATACGCCTTCCTTTATTTTTCTTGTTCTAACTGATATCAAAGATAAAAAATTGTGGTTTGGATTTATATTTAATTATGGAATTTTGTCACGTTAAAAAATGAGCTTTTTATTATGAGAGAGTGATATTAATCTTGACGATCTTTTATGTGATTATTCGGAAGATGAAGAGAATGTGATCTATGTGATATATCTATATTTTCATCTGTGAATCATTTAACAGCTATAAAGCTAAAAAATACTAAAAAATGTATTTTATAGGTCTTTGAAGTAACGCAAAACATATGGATAACGACACCAAATGTTTAGTCAATTAATCCACACAAAAAACCTCCGAAAAAAACACCTAAATAATATTTCAAAAATATATTATTAAGCGCCAAACGAATTTATTAATACATTTATTTGCAACTTTAAAAACGCGTTATAAGCATCAAATTAAAGATTATCTGAAGACTGAAAGGCCGACAATTTGACACAACAAAGAGCTCTATGCATAAGCCGTAATATTTTTTGCAGAAAAGCTTCAATAAATTACAATAGTAATACATCTAATTATAAAAATATAATTATGAATGGCATGAGTACGTTAGTGTGATAAACACGTGAGTAATAGAAAGTATAAGGGGTGCATTGAAAATAAACGTACTACAAAGCCCTATTAAAAGCGAAGTGCATGACAGTATTAACATGTAATTTTAATTTGATGGGTTTTCTACAGAGAATGACGCTATTGAGGAATATAAACATACAACTGAAAAACACAACTTTACATGATGCAATTTGAACTGTGTATTCATGTATATTGAAAACTCGTTACTAGTGAGTATGAGTGGCAAATATCTAACATTTTAACACACATATATTTATATTAATATTTTTTTTAAACAATATTTACCCCCGTTCGTGTCAAATGTAATTTCTTGTTTTATGATGTCGTTCGTGCATTGCCGTAACATTAAATCTTCATACGAAATGACGTAGTTTTAATTAACCGATACCCGCTAAATACGTTAAATGTTATGTTTTTAGGTAAATTTTATAATTATCAAATACTTTTTTTCATAAATTAAACCAGGGATTAAACGGGCTAGTATCTTTACGGTGTACAATTTCTGATATTCTATATTGGACATAACTTTTAATTTGTACAATATGTAACATATCTAATGAACGCAACTGTTAAGTATGTCGGAGGTAAAATATTAAACCAAATGACTGCTTAATACTACCAGAAAGAGAAGACATGGTGGCATCATCAATTGTGTTTAATGACCAGACTGTCATCTGCCACCCAGTGTGGTTTATGACACCCCGGGATGACGCCATGTTGTTAGTTAAGTATGGATAATATCTGATCAAAACGAGATAATCGGATTATGCAGAACAAACGGGCAATTCAACACTGGAATGCAAAGGATTACGCGATTTTAAGATTGATGCATATAATCAAATGTTAAATATTGCATTTAGTTTAATTAAATGTTTTTTTTAATGTGTTAACGTGTTTATTTTCCTAGACAAATACCTAAAAAATGCACGTTTTTCAAACATTTTTCTGTTATAACACTAACTTAACATCTCCTCTAGCAGAAAAACTTTATTTCATACAATTTGCATGACAAACAAACAAGTTTTACAAAAAGAAAGAAATTCACCCGTTGAATAATCGGTGCTCTCTTATATATGTTACCGGTTGTTTGGCACTCTGGATCAGCAGACGATTTATTTCATAAATCAATCTCTGGGTTAATAGTCGCCATCTTTCGAACTACTTTCAAAAGTACAACAACAGCAATAACAGTAGAAGACAATTTTAATTGCGAAAAGTTGAAAAATTGAGTACATGTGTCACGGTTGTTGAGTGGAATAGTGTTATTTTCAACTGAGTACGAAGCATGTGAACTGGTAGTGGAATAACCGAATTGTTGGTGGAAATGTAATTTAGAAATATATATAATAATTCATCATTTTTCATGTCATGATCGTGTAGAATTATCATCAGCATCATTTCTGTGGAACATTGCAATATTCAAAATACAAGTGTTTCATAGCTATGGTGCTTTTGACATAGTTCACTAACCATCAACTTGAAGACTGAAATGATTCATGCACACAGTCACAGGTAAAGTAAATAATTGAATATGTGCAGAATGTATATTTTTTACAAATTATTATTTAATTTAACCAATTTATTTTAGATAGATTGCACTGAAACTCAAAGTCTAAAGCTTAGTAAGACACTTAAGCCAGTTTTCTGAGAAGAAACAATACTTGTTCAGAGTATAGCAGGCTCATGCGGCCTCTGGTTTATTTATTTGGCCTCGGCCTTTAACCTGGGTCGCTTTGATTTCAGGTGTTTAGCCCCCATATCAACAAGGCTTTCTCGACCCTATCAGGGATTGAAACTAAGTTTTTACACTTGGTTGCCCGAACGGGCAACCATCTTTAGCATTTTGGTTGCCCAGCTAACGTTTAACGAGCCCAGAATCATGTACATGTCGTGTCAGGTTTATCTAATACTTTCTTACAATTAAATAATAGATAATTAAACAACAACATTGCTTATGGGACACATGTTTAATGCATTTTGTCTTATTATGTGTCTGGTTGAATCATATCCTAGACCTTAATACATGAATATTATTAAATAATTTATCTTTGGTTTTAAAATATTTAACGCTTTAAAAAAGCTAGTCGCCCAGCCGGACTATCAACATTTGAAGTTGAGTTGCCCGGGTCAAAATCTAGTTGCCCCGGGCTCATGGGCAACCACTAATTTTTATCCCTGCCTATATGTACTTATTCATATTGTTTAAAGATTTTGAGAACCCTCGCTCAGTGCCAGTGGGGATAAAACAGGGACCTTCTTATAGCTAGATGAATACATCAAATATGCCAGCAACACTTTATAATCAATAACTTTATAATTGATGATTCTGTTCTTTTAACTACATTACTAATTTACCAAAACAATGTGATACACATTTTTATGCTCCCAAAGGAGGGCATATAGTGATCGCACTGTCCGTCTGTCTATCTGTCACACTTTGCATTTAGGTTTCGAAAAAATGCTCATAACTTCTATGTCGCTTCAGATGTAACATTCATATTTGGTATGCATGTGTATATGGACAAGGCCTTTCCATACATACACAAATTTTGACGCCTTTGACATTGAACTTAGGGTCGGCGTTTAGGTTTTAAAAAATGCTCATAACTTCTATCAAAGCGTTTATCAGGGGCTTATGTCATCCTTCGGAGACAGCTCTTGTTTTTGCTACTGTCCTCTGCACAAACCATGATATATCTGCATATATGCATCCAACCAAATCAGTTAAACTATTTGTCACTTAATTACAGTAAACTTATTGCATGTTAACTTTTCAACAAATTATAGGCTTTAATTGGTATTGTGACATTGACAACACTCATGCATGCGACTATACAATTATACAAATATGGAACACCTTATTTATGAGAAATTCCAATACATCAACATAACGTCTCAGATTTAAGGCAGATAATCTAGTGCCTTTTGGCTGCCATTTTTACTTTTTTTTCATTTTATGTTATGATGCATTGATCTTGTTTCTAAATTAACCAAGCAATCATGTTAAACTTTTGAAGAAAGATGTTGTCTGATAAATATTGAAAATATAATCACTACAACGTAAACAAAATTCAGTTGAATACTGTGACCAACGAAGATTTGCCAAAGAGCAATTCAGATCATGATTTAAATTAAATACAAGTAATATGAAAGTCTGCCTATTGGATCCCAGTTATGACTTATTTGTCAAATCTGCACATTAATTTGCCCTTGGCCATGTAGAATTGGGGACTAAATACCATCAAGTCATGTAAAAAGGAGCATGGTATAGCACGCTGCTATTGATCTCTTGAGCTTTCACATGAATTTTACGGGTAATTTTCATACAACAAATGATATTATATAGTGTAATGATAAAGCATTATGAGCACAAATTATATCTCTTACTAGTGGTGCAAAAATCAATTAAGTGTCACATTTCAAAAGAAAATTTATATAAAAAGGTATTATTAATTGTTAAAACGTTATAAAAAGGTTATTTCAATTCACTAAAGCATTTAATTACAAGAACAAGTGCATTTTATGTCCATTACAATACATGTAACAGTATTGGCATTGTATTTATCTGCATTTGATGTGCATTTAATACACTTAAAAATGCAGACCAGACACACTTCTAACAGAAACAAATGTATTTTTTTCTGCATATTTCCAGCATTAATACTCTTCAAGTGTATTTTGTATCATCCCAAATACACTTTACCAAGAAAAAGGTATGTTAAAATGCATTTTTAGTTTGTTTTAAGTATATTTTCAAATGAATTAAGACACTCTTTGCAAAAAATGTTGAACAAATACTTGCAAATATTTAATATACTAAAGTGAAGTAATAATTAAAGTTTGTATGAGCATCAAAAACAGTGTCAAATTCATATCAGTGCCTATTTAGTAGCAGTAGGCCTTATAGGGTCTACTTGTGGTAGAAATAATGCATTTTGTATAATACAACATACATAAATTAAAAAATATAGCTGCCCATACAGTTCAATACAATGTTCAATTAACTATGCAAAGTTGAAATATGACATCAAGCTTGGAATAATCTTTTCAATAATGTATAATATGCTGTTTTAATTTATAAGTGAAATAGACACTTGCATATAAAAACTGATTTTACATCAAAACTAAATGTTTAATTTGATTTTTAGCTCCACTGGCCAAAGGTCCTGTGTCCATCGTGCATCTGTGCATTAACTTTTCCTTTAAACATCTTCTCCTAAACTACTGGTCCAATTCTGATGAAATTTCTTAGGAATGTTCCTGGGGTGAACCTCTTTCAAATTTGTTCAAATGTTGCCCCTGGGGTCACATTTGACTTTGCCCCAGGGGTCACAAAATTGAAAATTTGCTTATATAAGGCCTATTTTGTGAAAACTTTCAAAATCTCCCGTCCATAACCATTGGGCCTAGGGCTATCAAATTTGGTATGTAGAGACATCTAATAGTCCTCTACCAAATTTGTTCAAATTATGCCCCTGGGGTCAAATTTGACCCTGCCCCGGGGGTCACAAAATTGAACATATGCTTATATCGGGTATATTTTGTGAAAACTTTACAAATCTTCTCGTCCATAACCATTGGGTCTAGGGCTACCAAATTTGGTATGTAGTGGCATCTTATACTCCTCTACCAGGTTTTTTCAAATTATGCCCCTGGGATCAAGTTTGACCCTGCCCCGAGGATCACAAAATTGAACATATGCTTATATAAGGCCTATGTTGTGAAAACTTCAAAAATCTTCTTGTCCATAACCATCCGGCCTAGGGCTATTAAATTTGGTATATAGTGACATCTAATAGTCCTCTACCAAATTTGTTCAAATTTAATCCCTAGGGTCAAATTTGACCCTGCCCCGGGGGTCACAAAATTGAACATATGCTTATATGATGCCTATTTTGTGAAAACTTAAAAAAAATTCTTATCCATAACCATTAGGCCTAGGGCTACACAATTTGGTATGTAGTGACATTGTATAGTCCTCTACTTAGTTTTTTCAAATTATGCCCCAGGGGTCAAATTTGACCCTGCCCCGGGGGCCACAAAATCAATTATATGCTTATAAAGTGCCTATTTTGTGAAATTTTTAAAACTCTTCTTGTCCTTAACCATAAGGCATAGGGCTACCAAATTTGGCATGTAGTGACATGTAATAGTTCTCTACCAAGTTTGTTCAAATTATGCCCCTTGGGTCAAATTTGACCCTGCCCGGGGTCACAAAACTGAACATACGCTTATATGGGGCCTATTTTGTGAAAACTTTAAAAATCTTGTTGTCCATAACCATTGGGCCTAGGGCTACCAACTTTGGTATGTAGTGACATCTAATAAACCTCTACCAAATTTGTTCAAATAATGCCTCTGGGGTCAACTTTGACCCTGCCCCAGGAGGTCACAAAACTGAATAAACGCTTATAAAGTGCCTATTTTGTTAAATCTTTTAAAAATCTTCTTGTCGAAAACCATTCTGACTATGGCTACCAAATTTGGTATGCAATAACATCGTATAGTCCTCTACCAAGTTTGTTCAAATTATGCCCTTTGGGTCAAATTTGATCCTGACCCGCGGGTCACAAAATTGAACATTATATACGCTTATATCAGCCCAGAAGGTCACAAAAGTGTACATGTGCTTAAATAGAGCCTATATTTAAGTATTTGCACATGCAGAGAAATTTGTTTCAGCCTTTTTTTCAGCAGTGGAGCGATACATGGCCATCATGGCCCTCTTGTTTAAATACTCAAAAAATGAAACCGTGTTCATGCTTGCATGAACACAGTTTATAAATACTGTCAGAATAATAAAATATGCAATTACTATAAATACAAATGCCAGGGAAAAGTGCTTTTTGTACTAAAAAATTCGAATGAATATTACAATAATACATTCTGAATATTTTGGTATATAATTAACAGTTTTGTCTGAGAAAATCACTAAATTTTATATATTTATTCAAATTCACATAAATCATATTTCAAAAACAAATAATTACTTCAAATCCTTTCACACAATACTGAAAAAAATGAAAAAATATATGTATATATATACTTGTAAAACTAAAAATTAAATATGTATGTTTCTATTACATCATTTAGGACTTTTATTTTCAGACAAAGTAGAGTGAAGCTTAAAACAATATCCAATTGTAACAGTCACTTTTGGGAAAATCAACCTTACAATTATTTTCTGTGTTGGTCAATGTCATAATTGGTATAAAATGTATATTGAACTGGAAGTTTTCTTTATTTTAAATGATAACATTTGCTTGGTCTGCCATAATTGTCACAATCAAGTGGTCTTTTTACACTGTAGTATTCTCACTGACTATGGGTTTGTTCTGAGAATGAGCCACACAAAGTATCGTTGGGGAGATGAGTTGTCAATTTTGTGTTTATAAGTCTTTCATAATCCAGTATACCTGTAAAAAGTGAATTGGTAACTAATAATCACACAATATACACAATTAAAATTGTATGCATTTAGATTTATTTAGTACTGCACATTAATCATTTTCCAAAAATATGTAGCAACATTATATTATATAATGCTGCAATACTAAAGTAATTTACTAATTAAAGGTCGCTGATGTGTAATGGATGTGGTGTCCACCTAATGATCTGGAGGTCACTGGTTTGATCCCCAGTGTGGGAGCATTCTTAAGAAATCTCCAAGAGACACCCAAGTACTGGTTCTAGGCCCAGGAAACGAACTCAAGAGCATTTCACATACATGTATGTAGTTAGTACTTAAAATTAAATCGAACTAAAAATTGGATAAAAATTAAAAACTGAAACCCATATTAATACATTTTATTTTGAATCAAGCAAATGTGGAAATTCATTAAAAATAATGAGAAAAATTTAAAAATTCTACTTTAAAGTAATCATGATAATTTAGATTATTTTCAAAATATTTAATGATGATAATGATACAATTATATATTACCTAAATGATAAAAATAAAACATGTAATGTTAATTTATGAAAAAAAAACGTTTTAATTTTATCAATATCATGGTAATTACAACTAGATACAGGCAATTAGATCAGAAACGTGCATTAATTATATTAATGATCAACCCAGACATTTGTAGTGATTTATGGTCACTATTTTGATTAACGTTCTATACATGACCTGTCATAAAAGGTATTGTTTAGCCAGTACTACAATCGGCAATAATAGTCTGTATTGCATACATATTCCATCGTCTATTATCGATTCGCTTCCTTAAACTGAACAAATATTTAATGTTTACATCGCGAAACGTAATGCATCTAGTTTCACTTTCGGTTTGGTTGGTTTTGTAAACACCGTAATTTCATCTTAAAAATTGGATGATAGGGTGATTAAATAATAATGGAAAAGTAAATCACTTGGATAATAGGTCAAAATGCAACACAAATGAACGTTAATAGTGCTCTTAATATCAAAGTTTCGATAAAAAGTTTGGCGCTAGTTCAACGCGCATCGTATTCAGCCTCATAACAATAGACTGACAACCGTTTGGGTAGTAAAGTAGTAATACAAGGCAATATGGCGACCGTTAGCCACGAGGCCTATCTTACGGAGGAATCCGAGATAGCCGATGTATCACGATTGGTTGTTTGGCAGTAGTGTAACGGCGGACGCGGAGAGTATTCAGGGGTTATAATTGGGTAATTACTAAATTATGGAACGGTCTATAGTGAGTAGATTTTGCATAACTATTATAATCTTTTCATATATTAACTTACATATATTTAAACAAAACTCGTTTTTTATCATATTTAAACAGTTTTGTGAAAGCATGACTACGTTTTATACGAATACGAATACAATGAAATGATGACGCTGATGGAGCTAATTACCATGACGACGCCGACGACGCCGACGATTAATATGATCATAATGACAATAAGAAGTCAAGACCAACCATGATAATTGAGCATCTTGATAAACAAGTGTTTTATGCATGTGCGAAAAGTGTCGTCCCAGATTAGTCTGTGTAATCCGCACAGGCTAATAAATAAGACAATATAGATCCATCCAACTAAACTAGATTTTTGTTAAGATACATTATTTTAAGTAAAATACAAAAACGGCGGGAAGTTTCGCGTTTGTTTAGTAATGGTGGACCGAGCCTTCTCATCTTGGACAACACTGTACGAGCTTTAAGCATTGTTTTCCCATCTAATTGAGCTTTTTTTAGTATTTGCGGACCGATCCTACTAATCTTGGACAACACTTCACGAGCTTTAAGCATTGTTTTCCCATATAATTGAGCTTTGTTTCTGTTCTTTGATGACATAAAATAACATATCACCATAAGTCAATTTGACTTTATCAATGTTCAGTAATGTCTAAGCCGGTCTGAACATAATATTCATTTGTATATAATCCAGCAGATAGTAATTTAATTCAATATTGTAGAAACTTCCAGCTTTCTAATTTAGACCTAGGCGTAAACGAAAAATTAACAGTATAATCAATATTTCATTTCAAGTCAAAACATCTTAACAACACCAAAATGTATTCAGTAGTTAAGCTTTTACAGGGCCATAGTCTTCATAACATATGCATTATACAATGTATAACACATACGTTGGATTATAGTGCAATGAACTAGTGGACATAGTTAGTTATGACAGGAATGCAAAATTTCATCTTGTATTGCAACTGCACATATGTACTAATTTACTTAAATTGTACATGACATACGATTTGAAGAATGCGGAGTAGGGGGGGGGGGGAACATTTTGAACACGGTTCTTCAGAACGATATTATTTACGTGGAATATTTAAAATACATGATTTAAAATGCATTTGTACATGGAACTTAATCTGAGATTGTATACACAAATATGTATTAATGACTTACTTTACTTGCAGTACAAACTTTAAGTAAATCAAGTAATGCACAATTTCATCCTATTATTATGCAATTGTTTAATTAATGACCATAAACATGATAAAAATGAGTACATCCTATGGGAGCATGTTTAATAGCTAAATAAACGTGACAACGTCAACCTATGCACACATCTAGTATGCATCTGTATCACTATTACAGTTAGATAACTAAATGTATCTAAGTTATACCATTACATGCATACATACATGAGCATACACACCGTACATATATATAACTTTATATGAATATTTTCAAATAATAGCATTTCAAGATGAACACACATCTTCATAATATAACCATTCCTAGCCAGATAGTGCTGTTAAGTGCAAACCTATATTTTGCTTTATCATTTGTTGCAAACACTAAACACTAAGACAAAAATAAAAAGGTAACACATTAAAAAACACAAGGTATAAATTGTTGGCCATCTGCAATAGTGCGGTCTAAAAAAGTTCATTCGTAGGTGTGCATATATTATACATACTAGTCGGAAATGGTATTCATTTTCTAATGTACGGAAGCGTATATGGTACAACCAAGTTATATGGTCATGCCGGATTAGTTTATTTCGACTTACTGCGAAATACTTCATAGTTTTGTAGGTTTTTCCATCTTAATTTTAATCGCCATAACGGCATTACGTTTAAGTCTCGACGTAAATGTTTCCGGCTTTTCCCGAAAAATATTTGGTCGACATGATCAAAGTCGACAAATCAACATAATTTTTGGCGTCATGATCTTGTGAAAATGATTTGCCATCATAGTTTTAGTCGACACGGTGAGTTATTTTTTACGCCATGACAACTTTTTCATATTATGCCGTCATAAAATGTTGACATCATCACAGCATCAGGGTGTGACATATACGCTTTCATTACGGAAGCGTATATGGTACACCCCAATAATATGGTTATGCCGGATTAATTTATATCGACTTACTGTGAAATAACATGATATGTCGACATAGGTTTGCAGCTTTTTCCCACTTAATTTTACTCGCCATAACGACCTTAAGTTAAAGTATCGACGTAAATCTTTCTGGCTTTTCCCAAAACAATATTTGGTCGACATGATCTAAGTCGACAAACCAACATAATATTTGGCGTCATGCTCTTGTGAAAATGACTTGCCATGATAGTTTAAGTCGACACGATGAGTTATTTTTACGCCATGACGCCTTTTTCATATCATGCCGTCATAGCATATGGTACACCCCAATAATATGGTCATGCCGGATTAGTTTATATCGACTAACTGTGAAATAACGACATTAAGTTAAAGTCTCGACGTAAATCTTTCCGACTTTTCCCGAAAAGGTTTGCAGCTTTTTCCCACTTAATTTTACTCGCCATAACGACCTTAAGTTAAAGTATCGACGTAAATCTTTCTGGCTTTTCCCAAAACAATATTTGGTCGACATGATCTAAGTCAACAAATCAACATAATGTTTGGCGTCATGCTCTTGTGAAAATGACTTGCCATCATAGTTTTAGTCGACACGATGAGTTATTTTTGCGCCATGACACCTTTTTCATATCATTTCGTCATAGAATGTTGACATCATCACAGCATCAGGGTGTACCGTATACACTTCCATGCTTCCATACTAATATAAACTAATCCGGCATGACCATATTATGGGGTGTACCATATTCTATGACGGAAAGATTAACGTCGAGACTTTAACTTAATGTCGTTATGGCGAGTAAAATTAAGAGAAAAAACCAACAAAACTATGACGACATACCATTTTATTTCACAGTAAGTCGAAATAAACTAATCCGACATGACCATATTATTGGGGAGTACCATATACGCTTCCGTATGATACCGCCCTCTTTTAATTTCAAGATTGTTGATGATAAGCGGGACTTACTAAGTGCGATCCTATATTTGATTTCATTTACTTGATCTTAATATGATTCAAGCGTAAAATGATGTTTAAATATGCAAAACAAGGAGGAACGTTGGGAATTGTCCACTTCGCTATGCCATTTTAGTTGTGTATAAATATCCAGTATCCTTTGTAAACAGCATTGTTACCGTATCTTTATATTGTTTTTGTTCGCTCATAGCTCTGACATTCATATCTTTTCCAAAATGTTTTGTACGTGTCAAGCCCAGTTTTGATTTCTGTATTACAGTTGTTTGAATCGTTTTTTAACTTGATGTATGTTAGTCACACCACGCTGCTGTCATTTGACGATAGCAATTTAAACCAGCGCTTGAAATAATTATTTTGTTTAGTTCTTTGACTGAGTAATAATTCCTTAAGAATTTCGTGTGCACGACTTCTATGTCGGTTGTTTTCGCTGTACCCCATATTTCGGATGAGTAGTTTAAAACTGATGCACCTAGGATGTCGAATAGTTTCAGATTGCTTTTTGTACTAGATTCGTATTTATTTAAGATATAGAATAATCGAAGAATTGACTTAAAAGCGTGTTGTTTTTAACATTTGTTTGTTCTGTTAAAACTGCCATTGCAAAAAGTATCGTAGATGTTTGAAGGATGTGATCACACCGAGTTATTCACCGTAAAGGATATCGATACCATTCTATCTGGTTCCTTTTCCGAAAAATTAAACTTTAGGTTTTGCTGTATTAATTTTTAATTGCCAACGTATTTGAGTAAGTTTCTATGTTGGTTAGCATCTTTTGCAGCGTAACAGCCCGAACGAAATATTAACAAATCAACAAATATAACATTTATCATTATAACAATACTCAACACAATATAAAACTATACCATACAACAAATCTAAGCAAAGAAACAATCCGCCACTTTGAAATGACTTCGTGAATCTCTTCGTGAAGTGTTCTTTTATTATGCAACTGTTCAATGGTATTTGACAACTAGGCATTTTCTATAATTGAATGCATGCCATCTTTCAATTATGCTGGACATGAACTTATTGAGTCCACTCTGTACGAACAACAGACGACGTATTGTTGCTTTAAACAGGAAACCTGCTGTTACTTATTGATAACGTTTAGAAAGACGCAGTTTATGGCATTCCGGAAATTACCAACATGAATTTCTCGATAAATGAAGAAAGGTCGCCGATTATGGGTATATTAATTTGACGCTTAAGTTTAGGAGCTTTGATAACAGAAATGCGTTTTCCCATAGACATTTTTGTCTGAAGTATTTGTGACAGTGCTACTCATATGGAGCATTAAACACTATTTCTCAGCATTCTTGCAGAGGTATATTATATGTCAACACATATCAACCATTACATTTTGTTCAAATTAAAGATATACATATATACTGTTTAAAACAAGCGTTTTATCTTTTATACATTCCTTAGAAAACCTAGCTCATGGTAGACGTTAGCGATCACTTTTTAGCCGTCGTTCTTCGGGCGCCGTTCTACTTATTGTGAAATTGAAACAGTCGACTTGTTATTATGTATGGGCTTAGGTCGGAATTTTTAGTGTTATTTTTTTCAAAACATTGCTGCCAGGTAATGGGAGAGGTTTCTTAAACGCATATTGTAAAACATTGTTCAGGTCAGATCAGTTCATTAGGGTCTCGGGTGGGCGCTTTACAACATTAAGCCTCTTGTCCATTACTATTTTGCACAGGCTTCATACCGTTCATATAATTGTTGAAACCATTATTTGTTGTTCCATTCTAACTTGTTAACATTTTAACATATATATCAGAATCCAGACAAATATCAAGATCATGGAAACATAGTATTGTATAGTATACATCAATATGCTTTAATAAATATTCATGATACCTTCTAATAGTAGTTTCGTATATGTATATGTCAAATATATTTATTTATGGTTATGCTGACATCATAACGATGGTGTCAGCATATTAAATGTCAATTAATGACTTTTGCTACAAGCGTTGGTTCCCGCTTTTCGGTAGATACCTATAGGAGACATATTAATAATGTCTCAGTTCGGCACGGAACAAAATCACACTGCCTAAATATTTGATATATCTGTAACTATACGATCGGTTTCCAGAATATATCAATCACGATCTACGTCTTTTCTTTGTTATTATAGACGCGTCTCGTAGTGAGTACGAAGCCATGCATTTTATTGAGAAAGTTGTTATGTTAGTATATCGGTATAGACGGTTCTCTCGTTGCAATATGGCGATGCAAAACATAAAGTCAAATGAAGACACGATATTAAATCTATAAATGAATTACGTGATATCTTTCTTATTATCCCAAAACTCTTTTATTTGAGGCAATGGACAAAGTGTCATACATTGAGACATAAGAACGTTTAGTAAAAACACCATTTAATAAAGCTGGAGACTAAATTGGAATTTCACAAAACTGGTCAAGTGTGATTTGTCTGGGAATACAGTTGGTTTCGATGTACGATGGCATGTAATTGAGAGCGCATTATACTTATCATATTCAGCTATCAACTCATTTTGCGTTCTATTTGTATGAATTACCAGTTGATATGGGCTAGATTGAAGTCTCTTTATTCTTCGGTTTAGATAGTCTGTCTATGGGTCCGTCGGTTGTGTAACACGATTATTTTCCAATATGAAATGAACGAATTGCAAGCTAAACATGATGGATAAAATCAAGTTTAATTTCACATTAATAATATAGCGTACAACTCTTACATATCTTAAATACAAATTGGGTTTGTATCCTAATGAATGGAAAATAATGAAAATAAACTAATTGTTCAAGTATATAAGATTTGTTTGGGGCCCACAAAAATCCACACGGCTACCTCGAAGGTCAAATGATTATGCTAAAGGTCAAACAAAATAATTGTTTTTAAAGTTAAAATCTATGTTGGGTTATATGGTTAGAGGGTTATTAATCGTTTCAAATAATAGTATTAGGCTTTATAGTAATCGTTCGCTATTGTTTGTTAACGATTGTGGTATTAGAACTAAGAGAATCGGTTGTAGTGGTTGTGATAATAATTTTAACTAGCAATACTAGTTGTTGAACTAACAGCGCTCGTGTTACTGTACTTCGACATATGTAAACAGAAATGTCAGCAAGTGTATGCATAACACGAAGTCATGATGTACGGGATTGAGAGAAAGCGTGAGAAAAACATGCCAAACGCAGATATTGATCACTATACATGCATTGTAATGGCGTTTATAATGTAATTCAAAAGTGTACTTATTGCCCCCACTATCAACTCCACATCAAATATACACTTTTGCTTTGAAGTTTTGTAATTCTGAGTACATTTAATTTAATGACTGTAATTACTAAATTTAAGCTTTTGGTTCAAAAGTGTAAAACAGAAAAATAAAATATGTAACTATCAATAAATAACATGAAAACGGTTTCATAATGTATTCGACTCATTGGTAACTGGATTGTTCTAAATCCGATTCCATTTTCATTTGAATTCATACAATTCGATATATTGTACGTCATTAAGCCATTATTCTAAATTGCGGGATTTGATCAAATAAAAAAATAATGCATAGGATCGAAATTCGCTTCATCTATTTGTAAAAAGTCTAAACATACTTACCAAAGAATCGTGTCAAAACAACTTTTACTTTGACATTACTGATATTGTGCGGAACTATCACGTGCTGTCCCCGCCGTGACCATTGAAATCCCATAATGACTTCTGCAAATGTTTGCCGGATGATTTCTTAACGCGCAAACTTATTATATATATTAATATGATACTATTCGAAATAATAACATTGGAGTATTCAATTAGGCGTTAAACTAAATTGTTCATAGCGTGTACATATTCGAAGGAAGAGAAGTAGTATTGTATACTCATTTCCTAGAAAACATAAACTGAAAAAAAATTGATGCGTGATATAAATTCAATATGGCAGTTAATAAATGAACACATAATATATTGAAAAGGCGAAAAAATACATACAATTATAGATATGTACTATCATCAGCTACATCCATAGTGAGGCAAATAAGTTATTGAGATTCTTATTTACATGTTCGCAACTACTTGTTTGTTGACAATTAATTTGTTTGTATCGGCATGAAAATTCGTGTATTGAAAAAGACTTTCGTTCACATGAAAATTCGCGGATTTCTGATTTTGGGAAAACAGGTATATGCGTCAAGCATTTGCAGATGTATTTGTGTTAAATTCGTGGATCGGTCAAAACAAGAAATAAAGTTAAAAAAACTAACGACCTACGAATAATAATCACTTTACAGTATAATACCAGGAAAAAGTATTATTTACCCATTCGCAGCTTAATTCAAATTAGTTATTCTTAACTTATCGCAGCTCCTTGTATAACAAGTATGTACCTAACGCTTGCAGATGCTTACTCAAGTGCCACTTCACCAAAGTCATACGGCGGACTGCGGGAGTTCACCTAAGGGTTCCAGTCCATGCCCTTGATTCACGCCTCCGACGATAAGGCAACGTCGCCGACGCCGACAAGTCAACGACAACGACGGGCTTTAATGCATTCTGCCATTCACCTTCGAAAGATTGATTAAAAGTTATACGACCGATGAGTACGTCATTGTTATTTCATTAATATTTATACAATTATTTTAATTAAAAAACGTTCACAAAAACATCAACTTATGGTAGAAAATGTTCAAACAGCATATCTACCTGTTTGAAAAAATTAAAACATAAATTCTACTTAACAAAAAAAATATCTGCGATTTCATCTAAGTGACTTATTTTTTTGACATAAAATGTTCCATATAAATTCTTCAAAAATACATGGTGTTTTTATCTAAATTAATAGTGGCATTTGTCACTTATGAATATTAATTACATACTTTTATTAAGAAAAGTATAACCATAATATCATGTTTGAATATGGTTAATTTATGAAACATAATCTACGACTGTATGAAGTTTCAAAAACCTTACAGTTTAATAAAAATAAGAACCATGTGACTTACCTTTTAAAATTTAAACGTCTACCATCCAGGGTAGTTAGGCAATAATGTGCATAAACTTTAAAATACACAGCTCTCATCAAGAAATGAAGACGACAAAATGTTTTCATTTGATTCCTATCATTGGTTGTGTTGCAAACTTACTTAACAC
The DNA here is from genome assembly GCF_020536995.1 of Dreissena polymorpha. NCBI lineage: Eukaryota > Metazoa > Mollusca > Bivalvia > Myida > Dreissenidae > Dreissena > Dreissena polymorpha. Next base: position 11,334,173 of record NC_068361.1, read on the forward strand.
GAGAATATGTTGACGAAATATGCAGTCGATATGCTCCAACAACTGGCAAAGTTTAAAAAAACTTGTATGTATGAGCGGTGAAACATAAACAATACTAATTTCGAAAATAATACACTGTTAGCGTCTGTCCAGTCAGCCCACGAGAAATCCACAAAACAACAATTACATACGAATGCATACGACCAAGATGTTTAACGTGAATGCGTATGTATACGTCATTGTATTGCCTATATATTGCAAAACAGTTAAAAGTGACCTAACGTACGTTAAATAGTTTATAGATAATAAAATATGTTTCTTTTATACCTACTGATACAATATACGACATTTCTGCAGTGAAATAACAGCAGTAAAAATAAACAAATTGTTATTTTCACCGATGAAAATAACACATATTCGGAACTTTTTTTCTGTTTATAGATTATCATGTCAAGATTTTTATGATCAAGAGTGAATTAAAATCGGTATTCCACCGAATGCAACACATTTTCTTTTCTTTTATGCTTTTTTCACCGTTTATTTACATTGTAAAATAGTTTAACTGGATAATTTCGCTGGAATAGTGACGTAATTTCGTCGAAAAAATGACGCTATTTCGGGTATTGAAGTGTATTTAGGCACGCCACGGGAGAAAGGGTAACTTTTCAGCAAAAGGGAAACAGCTGATAATTATTTTCTTGAAAAAGGGGCATAAAAGAAACATAAAATGTGTTCATTTCAGTGTAAGATCGTTTGTTACTTCACTCGTGATCATACAAAATAATAGTTTCACTCGTGGCGCACAATATATTGTCTATGATCACTCGTGAAATAACAAACGATCTTACACTGACATGAACAAATATCCTCTATTTCATCATATTTATCACGAAGTGCATTGATTGTTTTAATTCATGTCTAATTCTCTTGTTCAGTATAAATGTATTGATATAATCCTTTTCAGAAGGTGTGTTTATTTTTAATTGCTTTAATTTTTCTAATCAATAATGTCCTTTAAGAAATGAAACAACACATTTTCTCCATTACATAAATGATTTATATAAAAGTGATATCCTCAAACGGGCATTGTCAATAATGGCGCCTTTATGATGTACACACGTTAATGCAAACAAGTCATGTCCGAGTTTCCTAAGCCTTTCGCAGCTGAATAGGACATGTACTTCGTGTGCAAACGCGTTGCTCCATTTCCTCAATTTAAGACAAGGAAAAGAGAACCACCTTTTGTATGGCGCACATAATGGTGCCATCAGGAGCTCTTCATTATCAGTCAGAACTTTGAGCTTTTTTTGCACTAGCCTGATTAATTAATTTCTCTAGTAACCGTCCACAATCCACAAATTTATTCATTCGTAGCGCATAGATAGACCATTACGGAAATTGAATCAATCGGCTTGGACTACCACTAAAAATGTAGTGCAATAAACTATCGAATATCGGCAAAATTATTTTTATGATTTTGAAGGTTTATTCGCTATAGTTCACCTAATACAGTCTCGATTTCCCGATCTAATACCATTAATTTTAGAAGTACAACCGCAATATACACTTTGGTGTATCTCTTATTTAATGAAATAAACGTTATTTATCAGCTTCACTTCAGTGTTTTAGTTAAATGAGTAAATACTATCATATAAACAGGGTTTTGGAATAAGTCATTTGATCAGAATATATATATATATATATATATATATATATATATATATATATATATATATATATATATTCATCATTCTCATTGGAATTGAGGTAATATTCGAATGTATGTAACATGTTCCTTAACTTAATTATTGGATGATAATCAATAGGTTCGTTCAACGATTTGCATCGACATTCAAATAAGCTTAAACAACAAATATACTATAAAGATCTTTGGGGTTACTTGTTGACATGAGATTGATACACGAGTATAAGGTAGATATAATTCACCGGTGGCGGACGTATATTTCGCACGTGCTTTACCATAACAATTTGCCACAATCAATATTTCCTAGTCAGTTGATGAATGCAAATCAATTGATCTACATGTGTTTTGTTTGCCTTAAACAATAAGAAAAATTAGATTAATATAAGACGAGTTCGACTCTCGTTATTTATTGTCTGCGTAACATTTGGTTTAACCGTCGACCTATTCCTTAGCGCATTCATTGTATTATTAAGGTGTCCCACATGTTTGCTTGTATTTCGGTGCATTTTTTTTCCAAACCGGAATTCATCTGATTCAATGATCATAATTGATAAAAGTGTGCCACAGCACTTCGTTATTTCTTTTGGTATTAACTTTAAATGTTCAGCGAAAACTCCAGCAACATTCAATAAAATCTATGGCTTAACCTTTGCCTATTATTATTTTCAAACCCATATTCCTCCGGAATATAAGCATGGCAATCTTCCATATGAATTAACCCGACGGCTCGATCTCATACAATCACAACACTCCTTTTCCCATTAACCCCCATGTACTCCAATCTTTTATATCTGAAACTCTTCTCGAAAGTCTAATGAGTTTTTGGTTTAATTATCTAAAAGATGTGCTGGCTTAAATGCAGATCTGTCAGTTCGTGTTATTATAGAAGATAAAAGAAACAAACGTGCTTTACTGTGAATATTGTTTTGATCAGAAGTGTTTTACTGGCTAACATTTGATCGCGGATATTGAAAGCTGCAGATATCGTAATATTGTACAATGACCATGGCGTTCGCTCTGCCACTGTTCATATCCGCTTTAATTATACGCCACTGATTTACGAAACTATTAAAGCTTTAATTATTCGCAAAGTTATAACGCTATGCCACACGAGTCTTTAATGCACCACTGTATAACGCCAATGTGTACACTATTATTATACGCAACTATTTTACGCCACTTGTTGCGCATTATTTAAGCACTTTTTAGGCCACTGTGCAAGCCATTGTTATACGGCACTTTACAACGCAACTTAATAAGGCGGATACAAACAAAAAACAAGCACAATAGGATTGCTTCGAGAATATTATTAAATGAACATTAACTGCATCAAATGGAGCGAAACTCGACATAGCATGTTTAACGACACGTACTACGCTTTTTGACGACACGATTGCGATCTAAAATGCAGGTATAGTTTGAGAACAAGGCAATTGTGGATTTGAAAACCAGATACACTGCATGAAAATTGATACAATTAAGAAATATGTTCGCTGACTTCCACACATGTTCATTTAATTTTCAATATATTTTCCGGCCTTTTCAGAAATCACAGAGCAACGTGTACGAAATGTTTGTGTGGATATTTCTAATCGTTTTAACTTTGTATTCGTGTTGAAGTTTACATATATCTAAATATAAAGCGTTTACGTACACTAATAACTATAATTGAAACGAAAATCACTAACAGCAATAAATCACCACGCAATAAAATCAATATATCTTTTCATAAAACTGAAAACAAGATTGTGTTTACATCCTGTGTAGGAATGTATAATGTTAATGATTTAACTCATTTTACTGTCATGACCTTTCAATTAATTACGAAGTTCAGTGTCCGATGGCATTAACCGCCATTGTAATACTTCCTGTGGGATGTTTGCAATAATTTTTCTGACGTATATTGTGGTTTTCCTTTTGGTAGGATTTGTGGTGAATTTCATGTTGAAAGCTCAGTGACATTTGACTTTGAAAAGTCGCCCTCAAAATCGATTGACTTCTTTTCTTCCTCCTAAGAAACCATCATACTTATTTGCATGGGTTTAGGTCAACAATCGCTAGATATGGTTCGGAAACGAATGGTCTTTGTGGTTCGTGTATTTTTATGTCTCAATATTTTAGCAAATTAATTAACTTAAAATAATAAAATCAGTAAAACCGCCACGACTTGATCGACCGTCCATCCGACGAAAGACCGACCGACTTACCCGCGTAACGACCTATGGAGAGTCGTACAGGAATACCCAGCTTTGTCCAAGGTAGGCATAACGACTAAAAATAAATATGTTTTTCTTAAAGACCAATGTTTAATTTGTATTTATTGAGATTCTATCTAACTTCCGATGCATAGATATTTAGTAAAACCCAATAGCTCGAACCCGATACAAAGGTTCAAGTCATCCTAAATTCGAGCAAAACGAATTATATTAAAATGAATAATGTTTTTAAGTATTCATAATGCCACGACTTCTTACAACTGTCTACCTATATATTAACAAAAACAACAAAACACTTTATATAATCGTGCAACACTGTTTGAAGTTGGATATGATTTATAATTAACCTAACATACTTAAGTATTGCATGGTTCGTTGCTGTTTTTTCTTACGAAGGTTGTAAAATATATTAAACAACTAATTAAACACTATTCATAGGCGTTATTATGCAAACAATTCTAATTGGTGCACTATGGTGAGTTATACGTTCTTTTTATGGCAGAATGAAATGTCTACGTTGTATTTTTATTGCAAATGTGCATTTCAGGCCCCGTGTTCAAAAAACATTTTTGCATCGAAAATCGATTTTGCTTGTCATTGAAAATGTATTTCCATTGAAGTTGATAGGCAAAAATGAAAATCGATGTCAGTTAAAATCGATTTTCGATTGCAAAATCCTTTTGTGAACACGGGGCCAGGTTTATGTAAGTATCACATACATATCATATCATTTTTGTATTACCCATTTTATAAATTATCCTGTTTGCATGCAAATCATCATCAAATTAAAGAATACGCTAGACTATTTTTTACTCGCATCGGTCACGTAACATAAGTCGAGTACGAATAGCAAAACGATGCATTATGGTTAATAGGCAATTACTCAGCAATACTTTGTATAAATCGTACTAGGATTGATACATTATTCTCAATTAAGAGACATGAAACTAATTATACAGCCCATTATTACAACATCATAATATTGCAAAAAGTTCACTTAAGTGCAAAAAGGATATTTGAAAGAAGGAACCTGAAATTGCTGGTCAAGAGATTAAATATTATTTGTACTTGAATGTGTTTCTATGTTTTCATTAAAATATTAACACGATTACAAAATATAAACCATGACGAGCATTACAATGCAGTAGATTAACCGAATTGTGCATCGAATGTTTACACAATGTCAACGATGCACAGCTATTATTTGCAAGAAACCGTAATTTTAAATTAGTTGCGAATTTTGACGTTCGTTGCAAGATTATGTAAAATATTTCAAATTGCATTTTAGTTTCAAATCAGCCAAATAAAATATAACTTGAGTCGTTTGTTTTCGAATAACAGTTCTTACTTACACTTTGTTCGCTCGTTTCAATAATGTACTAAATCACTGTATGCAGTTTATTGTATACCACGTACAGTTACTATGAACTTGATACACTACATGTATATAACTGCAGATTATGTATTTATATTTAAGTATGACATATTGTTGTCTTTCATTATGTAAGTTCACAGAATAAAGTTATTTAATTTACTTAATAAAACGTGTTCTTCTGATTGTTAATGAAGATATTGCATTGCTTTATAAATAAAGAATTCAAACATGTTGACGATATTGATATATCTCATGCAACTAATACTTGTGAAAAGTCGAGTACCTAAGACTTGGTATAATACCCTTTGTTGCGCAAATAATTATTGTTCTGTAAAAGCCTGGTATATAAATACACAGACATATACCAATCTTGTTTTTAGTTGGTCGCTTAGCGACCAGCTAAGGTCGTTGCTCAAAATTCAAGTCAGTACGCCTTACCTACGGAGAGCCTACTAACGCCACACACGCCGTATCCGCGCGAGAAAGAGTTGTATAATTTATGCAACAGGTTTGAGTTCTCTATGCTTGAATTTATAGCATTTAATGACAAGCTTCAATACATGCCAAAATCTGTTGGACGGCCCCTTCAAGCTTGTTTATATTCACAGTTCTCAATTTATAAAACTTTGGACATGAGTTCACCAATTACTACAGGCATACTTTAGAGACTCAACAATGCTTTATAATCGCTAATACCGAAAACAACTAAATATAACAAAAATATTTTTAAAAAATGCAGTCGGCGTATACGCTGACTTTGAAATTAAGTTTGCAATTTACTTTTCTAAATAAATAAATAAAATGAAAACAAAAGTTTAACTATTGTGTGTGTTTTTTTCACTTGTAAGTTGCATATTCAACGCATGACATGTGTGTTATCATTTTCAAACCACACATTAGTGTAAGTAGATAAAAAGTATACTACGGGAGTGAACATCATATGTGTCCTCACATGCCTTATGATGAGTATATTTCTTCACTATCGAAATATATCGTATGTTAATATTTGATTTAAACACAGTTTTCTTTCGACACATTTAAATCACAAGTTTATAACCGCGTCATGCGACAATTACGTTTCGGCCAGCGTTTGTTAAACCCAACATGTGCATTTGCGCAGACAGGTCAGAGGCGATGCTGTTCGCTATATAATCACTCAATATGCTAAGGTCTCATTATGAATCACCTGACCAGACTGACAGATGCGCATGCTGAGTGAGCTACATATATGATGGGCGCATATGGAAAAAGACCCATTTTAGCATGACGAGGGTCATTAAAAATCTCATTGCGAATTGTAAATGGCACATTTTAGCACAATGCTTTTTGATACACAATTGAATTCAAAATGGCAAACTTGTCAATAATGGCAGCCTATCAAGACGTTCAGGAAACGATTTCCAGACGTGCTGACCAAGTACGGCAAACATCGTGGTTGGATAATTAAACGATTTCCTCTTATCGTGACACTATACTATATCGGTAATGATTATTTTCTCATCTTGAAAGCAACACTGAAATTATGCGAGATGGATTTTAACGCGTAATTGTAACTAGGCAACGATTTGTGTTGTTAACACATACAGAGAGTACCGGTAGTCCAGAATTCCTTACACTGAACAGTGCTACATCCTTTGCACTGAGCACAGACACAGTGATGTAGCCAAAGTTCAGAGGTTGTATCTCGAATCAGCCTATGAAATATTCGAAAATATTCATGCGTGTCTGTTGGCGTTATGTAAAAGTCATTAAGATGAAGCGCTAAGTAAAACAGTTATTCCGAAAAGCTCATTAGTGCTCTATTAGTGAGATAGGTATGCGATATTCCAACAATATTCATTTAATATGATGGTGATTGCAAATTGTCTTTATATTCAGTTCTTATAACCATTTTCATCATACTTTCTATGCTTTCAGAACGTCCGAAAAAGAGCCACGTTGTTGTTATTTTGTCTAAGATATCTCTATGAAATAAATAGGATAAAAAGTGCACTCAAAGCTCGACCCGTGCGTTATGACACACTCTTTATAAATTAGAATGGCGTTTGTTCATTTCAAACTTGCGATTAATTTTGAAAAATGAATATCGTCTTAAATTATGTAATAGCGAACAACTTCAGTGCTTTCAGCGGTTGGATTTTTTTTAAGCTAGAGTGCCACATGTGTGCTAGATTATCCACGCAAAAGTGTAGTCCATGCATGCTTGAATGGAAGTGAACATATACAAAGACGTGGTCTATAGTTGATTCCGCATTAATAACTCACACATGATTGTTCATCCAAAAAATTGATTACATTTCAACAGACAGCTGTTATATACACATGCTGCGACGCCGTTAAGATACAGTGATACTAAGTCTTCTGTTTCAGCTTCGATGATTCAATGAGACTTCACCATTTTTCCGACATATATTCATTTAAACACATGACACACACAAGTCGCTAAACATCCTGCTGTACAAAAAATCTCATATATTTGTGGAATTTTTATACAAACATTTTACTGTAAAGTCATTTAATAATTACCTACACCAGAAACTTTACACTACTGATAATACGTTAGTTATGTTATATTAATGTTGTATACTATAATCCGATTAAAAAAGTGTGTTTTTTAACTGTGTACAAAAGGCCGTACACTATTTAAGAAATCACTCAACAATTTCTTCCGGAATTCTTTAAACTGCCCGATATTGGAACCAGCGAGTTGACATGAGCATGCGAAATCATATAAGTAAGTCAGTTCGAGAAAAAGTCCATAAACAGAAGGACTTCAAATGCTGGTAGATGTTTGGTTCAAATGGATTGAAAAAGCACACTAACGTTTTGAATTGCATAATGTCTCGCAGGTAGGTATATGTGTTTTGTATTTATTGCCAAAGGCTGAAAATCGTTAAAGTGATATTATGGGCATTTTTCACTGTTGATTTAAGCTGAATAGAATTAACAGGTCAAAAGAGTTAGTTAAAATGTGGTTACTGACCAATTATCTGCAACTCATCTTGCTACCAGTTGTTTATTATAAAATATATATTATATTCGATATTTTACATGACTGGTGAGTCCTCTAAACCGAAATGATCCGTAAAAAAGTGCCTTTGTGTCGTATGAACGAATCTGCACTAATACTACATTTAGATTCACAGCGTAAATCGAATCATTTCTGTCGTCAGTTGTCAAAACAAAAGTACGGTTGATATTCAAATGAATTATTTTTCTCTTTCCGGGGTATTGTCTTAGTATGTTGATGCTGCATTAACAGATATACGTGTATATGAAGTGAAAACACCAACAATAAACAACGGTTTCGATAGACACTTATAGTATGTAAGATACCCATAATATCACGTTAAGTTTCATCTACTGAACGCCATTTAACCGTCTGTTAAGAATTTTCTTATGTAGAGTAAATTGCATATGACAAAACAATTATATATCCATTAAATCATAGAACAACCTCAGAGTATAAATATGTATTGACATTTGATTTTGGATAATGTAAAGTTTTTTTGCTTTATACATGGGTGGTCCTCAATTTTGCTAACCCAGTCTTTAAGGACATTTTTTGCCATATTCAAAATGATCTAAAAAAATATGCGCAAGACTAGAGCAAAGTGCACCAGGCTATGTAAAAAACTATATTAAGTTAATAAGCTACCATGATCCATGTATAGATAATTAAAATTTCCATACGGATTATACGCGGATTTTACGATATATTCAGTAAACACGTTTTGATTTAGATTGGCGTGGGTAACACATGTTAGATTAAAAACAAGAAAAATCCTCTTTTACCTTTTTGGAAAGTGTTACTTATTCATGAACAATTTTATTACATAGCACATATAATATCAACGAATATTCCAGCAAAAGATCAAATTGAATCTAATCGATACTAATAAAAAAATTAGAAACATTACCATGCTGGCATTTTATTAAACACACAATACCAATTTTCATTAGCCTATAAAATTAAAGACAACACATCCATTTGAGATAAAAGCATGTAAAAGCTGAAGTCACCTCCATAGAACGTTCAAGGCAAATCATAGAGTGGTCAAATTGGTTGATGACAAACATTACCGAACAATCAGCCAATACTCAGTCACACAACTACATTAATTTAAAGAAGTAGTAATCTCACAGGAAAACCTCGATGACAACCTTTGCAATGTTTCTAACAAGAATACTGTTTTGCACGAGCTATTATGCATCATTATGTATTGAATGAAGTAAGTAGCATACTGTTTTTTTCGAAATAGCGCAAGCATGATTTATGGTGACGTAGTATAAATCAATAATACTACTCAAAATTTGCTAAGGATCACTTTTTATTTTCACATTATCTTCAATTCAATTTAATTTAATAAAAATTGTTATTTTGCAGGTTTTGATATAAGAATGTTTGTATTTTATTTTATTTTTATGTAATGACTTATCATTGATGCGTTGACGCTGACTGAATCTAGTTTGGGGTGAACTTCAAATTACACAGACTATAAAAAGTGATCCTTAGCAAATTTTGAGTAGTTTGCATACCAACATGTATCGGTACGTTATATTTTCATTGAAAATCTATGCAACAATTTAACCCATGTTTGATTATATGTTATGCATCTGATATTATTCGTAAACAATTGATTTCAGATTTAGTATTTCCATTATTCATAAGTATGAGATGTTGATCATATATGTCTTAAAGGAATACGTTAGATTTAGGATCAAGTGCTTGTTGACTGAAGCTGTTTGTTTTTTAAATTAAATAGCATGTACGGACAATCGTTTGTCCTTGTATACATCTGCCACTGCGTCTTAAGTATAAATTATCTCATTGGATGTATGCACTATTAAGAAATACAAATACTTGGCAATGTCGCTCGTTCGTATTCATAAATTGTATAGCAATTGGTCTTCAGCGTGTTTGCTATAATCACGTTATCATGGATCTTTATGAACGTGTGTATGCTTAATCAGTCTACAAGAGTTAAAGTACAGATCAAACGTTATGTAAACTATGCAATGAACAGTTGCACGATTCATTATGGTAGTAGTTTTATATTTTATTGAATTGACACATACATGTAGTACATACATATAATAATTATTATATACAATTTCAGCTCAAACTTAAGTAATGAAATGTTGAGTATATTGAATCATGAAATGTTTTATATTCATGTTTGCAGTACTACTCAGCCATGCAAATGGCATATGAGTCACTAATCACACATGGGTAAGTGTAGCCATCATATGCCTGTAAAGTAGTATTTGGTAAGATAATCACTGATTTGCTTTGGGATATAGCATATATAAATGCCATTTACAAGTTTGTATAATAACCATCATAAAGCCATATAATCACATATAGTATACTTTTTAGCAGCAATCCTTTAAAAATGAAGCATATTATTATTAATATATAACTCGTTTATCCGTCATTAGACAAATCGGTCTGTCAATATAGACGATACGAATCAAGTCTGATTATCTTTACGATCAAATTATAAAACATAAGTCAAGGATTGTATAGAAGGAATATTCAAATAAAAAATGGTAACCTTATTTGGTTTTGTGTGGTTATTTGCACAAATAACACAACCTCTCTTCAGCCTTAGGGTATCGGAATCTAGGAGTTTCAATGCGTAGTGGCAAGGGTCCAGTTCCTATCTGCGCAAAATTGACCTTTGGCGTTTAGGAATGAACGACGTACTTGTCGTTTATATACAGATGGTTTTTCGAACATATGTTTTGAGTCTCGGCTGGGTATCAAGGCCCTGCATCCTTTTTAATGTCGTTATCTTATACTGTTCGGTGGCCCAACTCAGTAGACTATCTAGTGAGATGTTGCCCAAAGATTTGGATACAAATAAGTCCTGGAGGTTCAGTAAGTCAATGATGTGTTTTGTTAAAATCTATTTAATTAAGCTCGATTGCATAAACGGACTGAGGCTTATTTTAAACGCTCTCGAGTCTGTTTCCTTGGACTCGAACCAGCACTTGGTGTCTCAGGGGGAGATCTAAAGAATGCTCACACAGTGGGAAACAAACAAGTTGCCTTGAAAAATATAAAAATCTTACATTAAACTGATTACTTCATTTGGGCTGATTTGAAATATCTGTCGATCTTTGTATGTTCAGATTATCGTTAATGTTACCATACGTCACATTAATTTATACACTCGAAACTTTCGTCGTAGGTTATTTGATCATAACTAAGCACTTACAACAAAACAAAGATTGGGTGGTACATTCATGGCACCACAAATAGCAAATTCAACATATCTAGTCGATGATTTTAAATTGGACACTACATTTTAGACGACACGTGTGCACCCTTCAAGATCAACAAATCACAATTCGGATGAGATGACAAAAACAGTTACACAATAATAATGCAAATATTTTGGGTAACTAGTCTCTCCAAAAGTAAATCTGAAACTTTCCATAAATTTCACATATTGCGTAGAAGACTTATATCGACCTATATGTGTGATTTGGCCCTGGTTCCTGGCACTTGGTTTATTTATTTAATTATCGAATGGTTTTCCTTTATCATCATTATACTGAATAATTATATATGCTTCCGATGATCCTAACTTTGAAAACAAGTGAAAAGGTAAGTAACATGTGATGTTAACTAAGGTTTAAAGCGATATGTCATAGTGTCATTAGCAGACGTGCCTTTTCCTTCATTACATATTATTACATATTAAGCGCCTACTTCATCATATTCACTACTAAACGATACAGACTAATTAATACAGTTACCATAGTGGGTATTTATCTCATGATATGTGCAAGACTTACTGAACCCAGTAAAGTCCTGGAGATGAAATGGTTATCTGCAATGTTATAGACCTTGAAAAATATGTAGTATCTATTGATTGGACGGATAGAATTTAAAAAAGCAATCGGTTGCACTGACGTTATGAAGATGTATGTGACGTTTTGAAATTAAATAATACGTGAACATTATATTAGCATAAAAAAATACATGTTCTATAAGTGCTTGTTTACACAGGTATTATAAATGCACAATATCATGCATGCATGTAGGCATATTGTGCACATTTGTCATTATGTATAGATGTTATCGTCCTTTCTTCATGGAAACGTGATATTTTCGTCATCAGTTGCAAGTAAATAAATTAAATTGATAGAAAGGTGGAACAATATAGACATTAGTATATGCATTTGCAACTTGATGCATGGTGTAATGGAAAGCAAAAATAATATATTCAAGCAGGGTTGTATGTTTCGTATATAAAACATGTAATATTTGCTGTATAAAACCTTAAACCGGACTGAACCTTTTCCTTAATAGGTGTTATGAATTAGTGGACTGTTTAAACGTTAATTAACACATTATTTTTTCAAAACGGTTTGTTTTATTATTATGTTTATCCAAACTTTATTTCAATTCGTCTAATTGGAGCAAATTAAATGTGATAATGACGCCATTTTTATTTGGATTTGAAGTGTCTTGAAACATATTTTGGGGCTTTAACAACACGATGTGCCGTCGACATGAACGTGTTAAAATCTACGTTAGTTTAGAATTTATGCATATTATATTTAATATGTTTGCGACAGCACAGACGTGAACATAACTCGATTTGTCTTAATTTCTGATTTTCGCATAATTCAATAAAAATAACTCTTATTTTTTTACTTTTTTAAACAGATGTTAAATGATGTGATCATAATCTCTGATAATTTAAGACCTTTTCAAACTTTATATTTCCTCCAAGATAAATGTGATTTCCCAAGAGCGGTCTTATAGTTTATTACTGACTCCGTAATCATATAATACGTTTTGAACCAAACGCAATGTCGTTTAGTTATTCGAAACACACTTGAGAAATTCAATCGCTGGATCCGGTCACAATATGCAGGAAGTAAGCGGAGTGACATTCGCTGACTGTTCTTTTTTCTTTATCCGACGTCTACCTTATGCTACATGAGCGAATCGTCCGCTCGAATGAATATCTGATGCGAAAAGCTGTAAAGCCAGTCGAATATTGCTTAGCTTCTTAATGCATTCTCTATAATAAATATATGAGTATTTTGACATTCGGGGTAATTTTATTTTATCCGCGCGGTGTTCTCGACCTTGATAAACTACCGCGCCTAATGTATAAGCGTTAAAAATAAGCAGACCTAGAAATATATTCTTGTAGTCGCAAATCTGGCTTTAACGGTGTTTTATTTATTACAAAGATAGCGTCATTCTATGATGCGTAATTGAAACACGCATCAGTATATGCCGCGCTTGTATAGGATTATACACGCTAAATTAGGCTCACAGAAACTCTCGTTCATTGTTATGGCAACATGTTGTGGCGCTCGACCAGTACATTATGTATTGAAGCGTACATTTTCCGCCTAAATGATTGAACGCAACACTTGGGGCTATATTAGACGTGCGTTTATAATTAATTCGATTGGAAATAGACATAATCATTTATGAAAAAACATGGCCTCCGTGCCTTCTAGCAGAAACGTTGTTTTATACAACGACGGCTATGCACAATACACGACTTGCTGTACATAAACTTTAGAACGGATTTGGATACTAAATATGACTATTGTTTTGGACAACTTAAATAGACTTGTTATCATTTAAGATGATTTGGCAATCTTGAACAAAACTATTTCAGATTTCTAAATTTTCGTTGCAGTTAAGTTGTTTGCAATATCATATAATATCTAACATTTGCAATCCTTACAAATATTTATTATATGCAACATTTGACGATTTAACAATCTGAAATTTAAAAAGCGATACAAAAGCAAAACGAGTGAATAATTTGGAGACTTCAGTTGTTATTCTTATATTTTGTTACTTTTCGAAGATGGCTTTTATTAAGTATAAAATACAATTTTAACAATAGCAGCATAGATTGCCGATTGGTTGACGTGCTTGACTTATACTCCAATGGTCAGTGGTTCGAGCCCTTGAGTGCATTAGCTTTTTTCTTTCTTCAATTTTATTCTTGTTTTATACTGGAGCTCTTCAGTTCCGATGTTTACATTTATCAATTTAATGCATATAATCTCAAACTTCTAGACATTTCGTAATCAGAAGACAATTCCCTTTAACGTATAAAACTGTTAAGTTGAACATTAAAGTGTGTATCATGTTTTCACACGATTTTAAAACTAGTAATTGACAAATAAACCTTCGAGAAAACCAATTTATTTATAAATGAGCAATTACCGTTAAATATATTAATAGGTTGTGAGCCGTTGAGTTAACAGTTCATAGACTGATAACGATGAAGAGTGTTGCGAGCCGTTGAGTTAACAGTTCATAGACTGATAACAATGAAGAGTGTTATGAGCCGTTAAATTAACAGTTCATAGACTGATAACAATGGAGAGTGATATGAGCCGTTGAGTTAACAGTTCATAGACTGATAACAATTGAGAGTGATATGAGCCGTTGAGTTAACAGTTCATAGACTGATAACAATGGAGAGTGATATGAGCCGTTGAGTTAACAGTTCATAGACTGATAACAATGGAGAGTGATATGAGCCGTTGAGTTAACAGTTCATAGACTGATAACAATGGAGAGTGATATGAGCCGTTGAGTTAACAGTTCATAGACTGATAACAATGGAGAGTGATATGAGCCGTTGAGTTAACAGTTCATAGACTGATAACAATGGAGAGTGATATGAGCCGTTGAGTTAACAGTTCATAGACTGATAACAATGGAGAGTGATATGAGCCGTTGAGTTAACAGTTCATAGACTGATAACAATGGAGAGTGATATGAGCCGTTGAGTTAACAGTGCATAAACTGATAACGATGAAGAGTGTTACACTTAACTGCGCAGCATGTAAATTACATTCATACATATAAAGCAAATCGAAGAATACGCTCTTTTGATCGGTCAAACAAAGTTTTGACCTCATCATTTTAAATGGAATGTTAACGTCCTCATTGTTCAAATACTGTACAAACATGTATTTTCTTAGTTAGTAACGATATGGACATGATCTTTATTTCAGATTATTCACATTATTATTTAAATTGGATCAAATGTTACCCATTTATTTATTCTTCATAATCTAGATATTAAATAATATTGTTGGTGTTTTATAGATGTCCACGCACATGGATCTCAATTGTTGTGTTGCATTCCTTTTTCAAAACATCGCATCAGCTCTTTCCATGTGGAACTATTGCCGTGTATGTTGCGAGGATAGTACCATCCACGTATCGCGTGGTGTTTTCATTAATAGTTATTTTAAAACAAATTCGTTTGGGATTGACGAACTGCACATTGATTTAAAGTTCAGGCTCGGTTGCCTACGTAATACACAATAGGTACACAAATATATGTGACGAGGAAGTGCCAGATCTGCAAGACAATAACCTATGTGACGTTTGTCGTGTTAATGTGCAGATTGAGTTTGAAATTGGTTTTGCAAAGATATGATTACTCTTTGTATAAAAGTAATATTTTATTCATTTTTTTCAGATCTGTTAAAACAACAAAACGGTAGACTTAAATAAATTGCTTGATCATAGTAGAATATTTTGAAACGTAAGTAAACAGCAGACTTAGAAAACACTAACATATTTTCTGATACATCTGACAAAAATGCAATTAAAAATACCCATTTGAACAAAATGTCTGAAAACAAATTCACTTGTAAAAACATCCATGTCTGACAGACTGACTCCATGTCTAAAACAGGTTTAACCTTATCACACAATGTCTCTTTTTTGCGGAGACAGATCTTCAAGATCGAAGAACATGCACTTTTATACAATTATTGATCAATACTTTTCATAAATGGTACAATAGAACTTGCAATAATTATAATAAACGTAGACAAAATGCGTTTGTTTATAATTGACTATTAACACAACTTAATTGAAATAAAACTGAATACAAACAAACCGTAAAATTAAATCAAGTTATACCCTGTCCATTCTTCGGTTACAGCTATTTGGTGTATAGAATATTAAAAACGTGATGGCCAATTATAACATTAGAACAACCTATATCACAATAGCAATTCATATACGAGCCATGTTCAACGTTTATAACATTCGTTGAGGAAGATTGAATTATGTAGTTTTTGAATATACATCATACAATATGTATTGATTTTATGTATCGTTTAATTAGTTGTTTAATATTGTTCTTATTGTCTTATTCAAATACAATTACTGATACAACTATGTGCAGTTATTGCGATTTGTGTGTGTTATGTATAACCTTCTAATATTACATGTATTCAAATAATAAGTACGTAAGAAGTGTCTTAATCAATTTGACATGAAAGATCTGTTTGGAAAAGTTGCGTTGTTTTGTCTTAATGATGCCATGATTTTATTGTTCTTGAAAAGTTGCGTATTTACGTGCGTGTTTTCTTTAATTATTTATAAAACTCATTTGTATTTAAAGAACTAGTTAAAGCTTTAACCTATATACTTAAGCTCGATTGCATCGAAAGCCTCAGGCTTATGGAAACACTATCCTCATCCTTACGTTTCCTGTGCCTAGAACCAGAACTTTGTGTCTTTCTGTGAGATCTGAAGAACGCTCACACGGTGGGAATCGAACCCGTTACCGCCCGGTTGCTAGGCGGACATCATATCCATTACCAATCGATGACTTTAAACAATTTCAAGATTTGATTTTAATATCACGTAAACAAGTATCAGTATTCTCATTTTGTGTAAACATATCGTCGTCTTACATAACATAGTAGATTTGTGTGATTAAATGAAATATAGTAAGCTATAAAACAATTAATTATGTGTCTGTAAAACAATTCATAATTGAATAAACAATCATAAATAAATATACTACATATTACATTCTATCTACAAACATACTAATAATACCTGACTCAAGATATGTACGAAAATGTTACGATTATTTGCTTGATATTAAGGACCATCTTTATGTGAATTGAGCAATGGAAATTTAACAATTTTGTATGAAAACGGATTTAGATACGTTTGGAACAACGGTCATGTTTCACATTTAAGAACTTTCTTAAACGAATTTACGATGCGCCTTAGAGACCAATACATTCAATCATGGAAAGAAACTATGAATTATTCACCAAAAAATAGTGTGTATAAACATATAATGTAATCGTACAGTCATGAAAGATACCTTGACATTATATGCATACGAAAATACAGGCATTTTTATTTAGATCAGGTTAACATGAACTTTAAATAGACATATCGAAGGAAATGACTATATATAGGATCTGGCACGAGATGTCATATCATACCATATTTTATTAAACGAGTTCAGGAATTTTGTTGGTAAGCGAGCCTTTGGCGAGCTAACTAACGAATTTTCTGGACGAGTTTAATAAAATATGGTATGAAATGACAACGAGTGTCAGATCTTTTTTATCACATGCTTTTAAATGAGCAAACTAAATCAATATTTACGCAAACATAATGATAAATCCCGTATGTTGTTTACATTTCGTGACGTAATTTTACGTTTCAACGTCATTTCAGCAGAATAACAAAATGCGATTGGTCAATCGAACGAAAATAAGCCAATGAAAACAAAAGTATATTACACATGCAAGATAAAAATATATGTCATGGTTATATTACATGGGAAACAGAGTGTGGCATGTGATAAAATTGAATACTTCATGTTTCACTAAAAATAACATCACCTATGTACATGTTACATAAGGCAATATTGTAAGTTTCTCTTAAGTTATTACCTTTAGTTAGTTGCATTTTTGGATTTCAATTTGATAAAATCTTTTTATAAAATAATCAATAAATAATATTATTTAAAAACAAAAAATGGAATTTCAAACTAATACTCAGTCTTTGTATACGTAATATATTTATTAGCTAATTGAACACCTAAATGCTAATAACCCTTAGCATGTTCAGTGATTGCACTCATCTAGATGTTGCAGATGTTTTCGTCCAAATAACAAGCGCTTCTTTGGGAAAAGTAATTCAATCAGCAATCTTATTTGGTTGTGTATTGTAACAATTTTTCTTAATATAAATTGGAAGTCTATATTTGTACAATATGTGTCTACCTCATATGCATTTTCTTCGCGATTCGTTTTTGATGGAAATCTAATAAACTCTGATTTAGTCTTTGTGAAACACGCCATAGCTCGGAACTTATACATTGGTGGAAGCTTGTTAACAATGTCTTTCCAGACGACAGCTTTGGCAATAATGCTTAACTTTTAAAAGAACACGGCATGTGAAATTTTACGACTAGTATGAAATAAAGTATGAATACTCAACGACATAGATACAATACTATCGCTTTAAACTTGATCGGGTCTGAGAACATTTATGCTTAGGAATTAAAAAGTAAAATTAATTGATCTTACAACCAAGCTGCAAATTTATATATTTAAAACCTTTTTGTGTTCGATGCACACACTAACTATTGAGCATATTTTTATAAGTGTCATTACTACAAATGTATCCTGGAGTTTCCACGTTTCATAATTATACGCATGTAAAAATAAAAAGGAAATGACGAGTACTAATTTCTTAAAACATAGTATATTGAGATAAGTCACATACACGAAAAAACATCATAAGTGTGACAACAATCTTGCAAAAAATGTATTTGCGTTCATAGCTTTAGAAATATAAATATATAAATTATATAAATATAACTTCCCATAATTTTCCATGGCGGAAAAGCTTACGGTAGTTGTAATGAATCACAGATAGTTACTGATAAAGGCAAATGCGTTAATGTATCACTATTTACAGTATGTTCAGCTTTGCAT
The DNA here is from genome assembly GCF_020536995.1 of Dreissena polymorpha. Lineage (NCBI taxonomy): Eukaryota > Metazoa > Mollusca > Bivalvia > Myida > Dreissenidae > Dreissena > Dreissena polymorpha. Next base: position 11,353,227 of record NC_068361.1, read on the forward strand.
TCATTATTTATATTTTTCATTTTGAATATCGATCAAACGTTCACCGTGTTGTGAACACGGACGCCGTACGTAAGAATAGTTAAGCATCTTCAGAATCGTATCGTGTTTAAGTCAATACAGTCAGGATTGTATGATTCTTACAGCATTATGCACCTTCCATAAATGTATGCCATATATTGTCGATACATAAGCAATAGTTGTAGATAGACAATGTTCACTATAAATATAACGTAATGAGTTGGATGGACTAGTATAGTTTGTATAAGTATAAGGTAAAATACTTGGTGTAGCAGCAACTGTTATTATTAATTATACCAGAAGCAGTCTTGGCTGTTATTTTCAACTGTTCATCAAACATAAAACAGTAAAGTAAACATACTTGTGTTAAAACATAAGAAAACATTGAAAACGTACAATCGTATTTACTACCTGTACATGTCATGACATCTCATGTGTTACGTAACGCAACTTCTAATGTGTATTTTAGGCGGGATGGTACATTTCGTTTTGTAAAGAATCTAGCCATCTACATTCATGAAAAGCGGTTTTGCACAAAGCGTACTCATTAAGTTTTTGTAATGAAATTGTGTACCATTTATTTAAATTGGGTATACTTTTTTATAATTGTTTATTCAAAATTATATGTATTCCAACTTTACATAGATAAACATAAACAATAATAACAAATCATACATACACATAAGCTGCAATGGCGACGTATTTTTTCGTTGTATGATGCAAGTTACAATCAAGAAAATCATTTTCATTGCGCAGAAATAATGTCATGCTACAACAAAATCATGTATACCGTTTGATATTGTTGTTATGTTTACGTAAAGCCAGTTGATGCTGGAACTGCTTTAATCTTACAAACGATATATACTTACTAGCTTGATTCTGGAAGCTCAGAAATCTTTGAAATAGCGTGTTCGATAAATTAATACTAGGCAACATATTTTACCTTAAACAATGTTGTATCACTATAGAAGCCATTTTAATAAATAAATATTGATGAGACTTGTTTTTTATACAATGTTGACCGTATCTAGACAAAGTTTAAATCTGGATCACTTGAGGTCGAAATCTAAGTGACCAGGTCTACTCTTATAAGTATAGCAGTCTTGCATGCATCACGTTCTCCGTTCCGTAAGTACGTTAATCAACATGTAAAATGTAAAAACATTATACAAAGAGTGGATGCTCCAAACTTTAAATGACACACATAGAATTTTGAAATGAGAATACTCGAACATGGTAATCAAAGATGACTTAATCGTTGCGGATCACAATTACATTTTAACAATTCAAAGGTGCCACATATATTATGTTCAAACGTAAATGTTGATTTTAGAACATACACATTAAAATTACTAAATAGCAAACATGGTATCATTGGTTGTAGCAAACTTATTTCCAGAATGAATGCTGCAGATATAAGTATAATGTAATAGGTCCCTTCATTGACAAAACTGTAGTATCGGGCAAAGTAAACGTTACTATGAGATTTCATGACATGTACAAGTAGTAAATACAAGTGTACGCTTGAAATGTTTTTTTATGATTTAACACAAATATGTTTACTTTACTGTTTATGTTCATAAGACGCACGTCTTAAGTTGCTAAATGATTAATTAGCTTAAGTCCAACCACCATTTTACATTAATAGCAGTTCAATGGTGTCATTGTGTATCATTAGAGTAATGAACATATGCAATGTTAACATGTCAACCGTTTTCAAATTTTAGTACACATGCGATTATAAAAAACGATGCGAATATTTGTCACTGATGCAGTGTATAATTTTAGGAACACATTAAGATAACATTGAACGAAACACTCTCAATGTAATCAATGTATGCATTGTCCAATAGTCAATTTGTATACATCATGCACAAATAAAAATATCTTTGAGTGGTTGTGCATTGGTGGCAATGGTATCGTTATTACATCGTTCAATTACCATTAAGTAATATTTTACCATAAATAAAAATGGATCGCCATTGCCTCTATTAATAATAGAAGTTCTTAGATATGCATGGTTATTTGCATTTTGAGTTGTGTAAAAAATTGGCATTTGATAACATAGATATTAAAGTCCTCCTGGAAACCTGTGATGGTCTCTTTTTTGCTAGTATGTGAAGCGTCTCATACGACAATTTTGTGAATGATAAAGCCTGACATGTTTGGCTCTGTCAAACAAATATTATTTTTTGTGACGCAACTATGTCGATCGGATGAAAGTGACTGGTTCTCATTTCTATAAATATTTAGTAAATGATCGATATACCATGTACAAACAACACCAAACGTCTTGTATTTAGTTATCTTCCTGTCACAAACATTACATGTCACTTTAATCTTACTTTCATAACTAGCATTTTAATCTGGTGCCATGCGATCAAGACATTTATCATCAAGTCGTTTTAAACATAATTATTATTGTCATACATTGAAAAAAAGATTCATATCAAAGTATTACAGTTACATCATAGCATACATGACATCGTGGCTTTCGAATGTTTTTTCTATTTGTAATACATGTATGTATCAAATGTAAAACCTAATATTTGTCATTTGGAAATACTTGGCTTGCGTAATCGCCCTTCGTTCTTGCATTTCCTGGAAAATAAACTAAATGAATGTGATTGCAATACACGAATGGCAAGTTCTAACCAGATAACGACCTTCAAAAAGTGCAATCACATATACGTATGTTTCTCCTAATATAAAAATAGTGCTATAAAGGGTATATCAGCAAGCGTAGATTTCCCATTAACGCAACTTTATAATGTACGGGTGTAAGAGAAAATGATACATATCAGACCTCCCAAAGTTTCTTTTAGCTTAATAAAACATGTTCTATATGTTCGAGGACGTTGATCCATTGGCACACATTAAGATAAGAACTTATAAACAAGCATTGTATTGGTTCACATATTCCAATATAGGTCATCATAAAAGTGGTGTCATCTGACGTTCCTCATTATCATTCCTTATTGTGAGCTTTTTGCACTCGATTGATTAATTAATTTCCCAAGAAACCTTCTACAACAAGTCACCAATGCATACAATTATTCAGTCGCAAAATATAGATCCTCTTGGAAATTGAATCAATCGACTAAGTCTGCCACTAGAATAGAAATGCAATCAACAATCAGTCAAATGATGGTGCATGGTTTTGGTGGTTCTTTAGCGATGTTTATCCTAATGCAGTCTCAATTTAACTTTCCGTATACGCAATTTCGTGTGTAAGTTTAGTATATTCATTTTTGTCTTGAATATAAACAAGGGAATTTATATTATTGTAACCGCCAAATGCAAGGGGGGGCATTAAGTGGCTGACAAAAATGGTTACACATTCGACGTGAAAGCGCAAGCGTTATTATAGCAAACGGTGTATTAAATGTGATGAATATCGCAGTAAATCCAAGTAACGTATTGTATAAGCTGCAATTCTGTGAGATAGCGCAACGAATGAATATCGCACTATAAATGCGATGTTTTAATAAGTCATAACATTACGAAATACATACTGAATAATTTCATCATTCCCATGCATGTAATAATGTACGTAATAATTCAGTAAATGCGATATTATGATAAAGATGTCTGTTCAAATATATGCAATGTTAACAAAAATAGCATAATCCATATATTTTATAATTATTAATGGCATGACTTGTGAAGAGGAAAATTGAAAATGGAAATATTTACGTTATAAGTTAATTCGTTAAATAAAACTCTGAGCATGTCTAACATAAGTCACTTGTTGTCTTTGTAACCGCAAAATTACATTTAAGTTATTTAATGTATTGCCTCTTCATGTATAAATGTTTTTAAACCTGTCAGTACTATTAATGATGGATTGTGTCACAACTTCGTTGTACGATATCTATAATATTCATGTTCTGAGTCCATTATTCAAAGTCACTTTGTATAAATTAACGCTTTATATATTTATATATTTATATAAGTATATAGTGTGAATGATATTGAATTATTTCGTGTATGATTGTAATGTTTGATGGCGATTTATTAATTGTGTATTAATACACAGTTAATTAATAGTGGAAGACATAAACCAAAGAAAATGCATTTTTTAAATAATTGCATTCATATATGGTATGCAAAAATTTGGGCTAATTATAAAACTTGTATAAGGTTGTTAAACAATAAATGATCAAGTTAATCATGATAGCTCGAACATTTTTCAAACCTCGTGATATTGTTTATCGGGAAAAAAAACAAGTACAGATGCACACTTGAAATAGCTTAGTTCAATCTTAGTATGTCATATTTCTTTTTATGACCACAATGTGTACACAAAACATATATAGGCCTCAACACGTTCAAGTTTTACGTTGACATATATGCAAAGTGATACATTTGATTTAAAACAGTATTACCAACTCAGAGCATTATTTGCTTACTCGAATATTTCGACTATATCACATAGTATTCATCAGTGATATGCTGGTCAGTTGAGCGAGTCACGTGACTTAGGATGGACACGTGACACGAGGAGAGAATTGTACACCGGTGGAAGTTCCAGGCCCTCGTCCCGGTTTAGCGACGGTCTTCGTTATTTGATGTTGATTGCCTCTTTGACCCGCCGTTTGATGTGCGAGTCCTCGGATGCTAGTATTTGGGTGTTGTTTGGATCGATCTTGTGTCTTGTGTGGGAGCAATGTTCATATATGGCGGATCTGGCTACATGTTCTTTCAGTCTTATGTCCAATGATCTTCCTGTTTCCTAAGTCACGTGACACGCTCAACTGACCAACACAACGCTGATGAAGACTTTGTGATATAGTACAAATATTCGAGTAAGCAAATATTGCTCTGAATTATGGAATTTATTGACTAAAATAATAAATTCAGAGCAAGAGAACAACCTTGATAGTTGTAATATAATATATGATTACTTTTCGCAGCTCATTTAAACATTTTTTTTCAATAATGTTTCATTAGTATATTTTATTTACCTCTTGCACGGATATAATACATTTTTGCACACATCACTGTGCATTGGTTTCAGCAACTTACAAGGTAATAAGAAGCAACAAAGGCTGAAAACAGGTCAGATAAGATGAGTTTATATGTGTGTGTGTGTCTACATCTAAATCAACGTATGGAATAGCGAAATCATGAATTCTTAATTTAGTAACATGTAAGACGCGGAGAACAAAACGTGTTTTTTTTTAAGGCTGGCATTTACATGATCAATTTGATCGGCTTTACAATGATAAAAAATGGTGCCATCCACGTGGGTGATATGTAGATATATGACGCCGATGGCTGACGTATTTATGTAATGCGCTTTACATTTACAATGTGCCAATGTGATTCAGATCAAGAATCAATGCTATCGATACCTATGCACCATATGCTGAAATGGTTGCACGTTAAGAAAGATTTTATTTGACTAGTCTAAGCCCCTTATGTTTAATGAGCGAGGAATTACTTATAACCTACAACCTACTCCTTTCTATGTGTAGTGTTGTATGAGGTTTGTCCCAAAACGTTGCTTTTATATCCATTCAATTTTTTTCAAAACTCGAAGTAGTACATTCAAACGATCCAAAATCATGATATTTCATCACCTAAACAGTGTAAACCACATACAAAATGTGTCACTGAATCTATTTTTTTTATTCTGGTAGTTCAAGTCTTGGTTCAGCCTGAACTATTTCACCATTTAATAATAACTGCGAGGAAATTTACCAATCGCTGTTCTCAAACTCACAAACTCCGAAATACATGCATGGCAATCTAGCATATGACTTAAAAGGACGGCTGGTTTTTTTACAATCACAACACTGATTTTCATGTTAACCTCCTAGGCCATTCCATGTGTTTCTTCAGACTATTCTCTGAAGTCTAATTAATTTCTAGATTTAATTTTCTAAAAGACGCGATGGCCTGTGTGCGGATCTGTTAATTGGCGTACATAGATAATACAAATATTAGCGTCTGAAAGAGACAATTGTTTCGATTAAATGCTATTCACTGGCTAAAATTTGCGCTCGGATATTGAAACAATCATGTATCATAATGTGTTGTATTGGCTATTACGTTTGCTTTGTCGCTGTTAATAGCCGTTTTAATTATAGGCCACTGTATTACGCCAAATAATAAACTATACCCAGTTGTTTACGTTTATGAAAGCTCCATCATACGCAACGTTTTGACCCCTTTTTGCACTCTTTAATAATGCTCCATTTTATAACGACACTGCGTACGCTGTAATTTTACGCCACTTATTAACTAAAACAAAAATTGTTATTATGCGTCACTTTACTACGCTATGGTGTCAGCTTTAATTGCACCCCGCTCTATTTTCGTCGATTTCCACGCTTAAGTTATACGCAAATGTATTACGCCACGGTCTTCGCTATATTTTAACACCACTGTATTAGGCAGCTTTGCACAATTTTATTTCACGACACGTTATCAAGCAACTTATGACGCCCCTATCCGAAATCTACCGAATGAGGAGTGCTCTGGAACACAATCAAATGAAACATCTACTACATCAGAGGAAGCGGAACTGTACATCGTAGGCCTTCGTAGAAACAACTACGCATTTTGGGCTACAATACAAAATTAAGATTGGGATCAAGGGGAAATGGGACTACAATGGGAAATACAGGGATGATAACTGTTTCAATTAAGGCATACGTTCAATCAGTAATTCTACTGCATTTAAACTCTTGATATAAGACACTACTCACTAATGTCTTGTCCGTTTTTAAATTGCTTTAAATATTTTCCCAAAATAATTGACCAGCATTATATTTTGTATTGTATGTTGTATTCAGCAACCCTTTTTTTTATATCTATTTGTGCATTTTAATGGCAATTTTACTGGTTTATTTATATAGTAAAATTGCATATAATTAATCTATTTAAAATTGACATATATCAAAACGCACATAACATGCAGTAGTGCTAACCATTCCAGTTGGCGTATGGTGAGAAGTATTTAATGTAGTTATGGCAAACAGAACTTCATTCGGTATGTACAAAAAGTGCACAATACTACTTTTGTAAAGCTGAATTTCCGGTTCATATATGCATAGCCTCACACAAAATATAAATTATATAACCAATGTTTACGTTATCTTGTTTACATGCCACTCATCATCCAATTAACGAATAAGCTACATGTAACACTTCTATTATGTACATTCTTCGGTCACGTAACCAAAGTCGTTAAAGTCGGTTATGGATATCATAGCGATCCATTACGATTATTTGACAATTACTCACAAATATCAAGCCGTCTACTTATGCTGAATATACGTTGTAGAAATGGCACTGAGATTGATACATCTTTCTGAAGTAAGTGTCACGTAAATGGTTATACTCGTGTAGTTGCTTGGTAAGAGTTGACCAATCATTCAAATATGTTTTTACGTTAAAGTCATATTTGGTTTTAATTATACTGCATTTTAATTCTAACACGATTAAACTAGATGTAAAAAATGGTTTCAATGCGGTAAATAAAATTTGAATCGAATATTATCCAAATGTCACCGATGCACCGCTTATATCTTTGCAAAAAATAATAGTTGAAAATAAGATGAGGTTTATAAGATCATCAAAAGAAGAAAGCAGAAACAGCAACAATTTATGATAACGATTCCAATTGCATATTTGTTTCAAATAAGCCACATAAAACATGATTGTGTCTTTTCATCTCGAATATTGGCTCTTACTTAAATAACCGTTTGTTTCAATAAAATCCCGTAAGGAATCTTGACGAAACAATATACCAACGTAACACACGGAGCTGCGAATTTGATACAGTACATTACCAAACATAAGAAGACAATTGTACGCCGCCAAATGTGATAGTAGTTCAAAGAATGTAGGTATTTGCACTTGATGTATAATATTCCCCTTGATTTATTATTATTCAGTTTATCAAGGGGAATATTTATTTGTTTAAAATGCAGTTTAACGAAAAATAATTCGAACATGTATTCAAACATGTCGAGAATGTAAATATTTATCATAAAACTATTTCTTCTGTAAATACGACTGCTCAGGATTTTGATTAAAGCTCTTCGTTGAATACATAACTATGCTTCTGTCGTACCCTGTTATACACATTATAAAACACATCACTTTTCGTTTTGCAACGCTAGTTTGTCACATGTGCGCGGGATTATTCAAAGCTAATTGAATTCCATTCAGGATAGAATGACAGTGAAACTATACGGTGACTTGTTAGATGGTTCGTTCTGCCCAAGTTGCTTACACATGGTTGCTCATCTAAATAATTGATAACCTGTCAACTGTCAACAGATGTGACATACACATACTGCGACGTTGTTTAGATACATAATACATATGTTTACCCGTCGATGATTTACTGACACTTTTGCTATTTCAGATGGTTAATCATTAAAACACATGATACATAAAAGCATCTTAAAATAAACATCTATGCAATTATATTTATAAACATTCAAAACATTTTATTGCATGATACTTCACAACACCTCAATCAGAAACCGAAAAATACAAATAGGTATTAAGTTATGATAAAGCTATAGTGTTTGCTATAAACCGATATTTAACATTTTATTTTCGCTTTTTCCAAAACTGGGTACACTATTCAAGCAACGAAACCACTATAAAGTATTTCGTTATGTTGTAAAATATACTGCCCAATATTAAAACTATATAGTTGACAGTATTACGTGAAATCACTGTAATTGGTCAGTTTGAGATAAAGTCACGAAACGGAAATGTTAAAGCTCCAATTAGAGCTCATCAAAGATGTTTTGGTTCAAATGTAATGACAACGATCTGAGTGTTTTGCATGTTATCATTTCGCGCAGGTATGTCAATGTATTTTAATCATATGACTAATGTGACAAACTGTGTTCGTAAATCTTACAACAATATGAGTTAATATAGAATTCTACAAGCGTAGAATTCAATCGCTCATCGCATCAATCGAACTGTTAATTAATTTAATTGTCATCTCATCTTCGCCTCTGGTCCCGTCTGGGACAAAGGCCGCCTACAGCTTCCTCCAGGCGTCTCGGTTCTGGGTGAGTTTCTCCAGCTGCCATTATGTTTTGCCCACCTAATTAGCATCTGCATCCAGGTCAATGCGCCATGTGTTTCTAGGCCGCCATCGCTTTATTATCCCTTGTGGGTTCAATGTGAGATATTGCCTTGTCTTATTGGATGCAGGCCTGCGAAGGATGTGGCCAATGGATCAGAAGGATGGACTTGCTCTTGCTTTTGTTCTTCTCCATAATTCTTTGTTTGAGATCTTGTCTGGCCAGCGAATCTTGAGAAACTTCCGGAGGCATGTGTTGATCAAGACCTGTATTGTCTTTATGGTATTGACAGTGGTTCTCCATGTCTCTGCTCCTTATTGTTTTGGCCCCACGATGGTGTTGAAGAACCTAATCGTGGTAGAGATGTCAATTGCGCTGGACCCCCAGATGTTCTTCAGCTGATGGACGGCTGTTCGTGCTTTACGGATGCAGGTTCTGGTTGTCCAGAATACTGCCGAGATAGGTGAATGAAACAATGACTTGATTATATTACTTAAAACTTGAAATTGCGTCCATCGAAATACAATATCATATACACCAGTGTGTTCAACACAACTTTAAAAAAGCATTTTAGTAACCATTTTCTTATATAGAATAAAATAACATACGGCAGAGACACTTTGTCGAATATAAAAATCTATTACATCGTAAAATAATCCAGAGTTAAAATATGTTGCGACGTTTGATTGGTGAAATATAATATTGTAGTTTGATTAGCTTTGTACAAATGAGATTCACAATTTTACTGATCCGGTCTTAAAGCGCAATTTTCTAAAACATTCTACATGATCTTAAAATGTATGTGAGCTAACACAAAGTGCGCTCGGCTTTGCAAATACCATTATATAATCAAATTAAGCTTCGATTTGCCTTGATTAGACAATACGCATTTCTATACTGATTATTAACGGCTTTTATGCTATAGTGGGTAAACAGGTATTTCTGAGTTGTACATGGCAACACATGTTCGATGTGTTTTGTTAACAAGCGTTTCATGTTTTCTTTTTGGAAAAGCGTTCCTTATTAGAGGACAAGTTAAATAGATGACACATTAAATAACCGACTAAGTCAGCAAAAATCAATTCGAACTTATAGGTATGCGCTAGTCTTTTACTTTACACAAACGGCTTAATGCGTATACAAGATTAGACAAAATATACATAAAACATAAATGTTGTTTAGAAGTTGTCTTCCCCGCAATTGAAATATCGATGCTTAGCATATAGGATTCAAAGTGGTTGATGGCTAGCATAACCACTCACGTATTCCATGATTATTCATACAACACATCAATGCAAATAAAAAGGATTTTAAAAAGAACTCACAGGGATACGTTGTTTCTTATCTTTTGCATGAAGAACAAGAATACACTGAGCAATACTTATCATAATATATTGAACGAAAGAAGTTTAAACAAGCGCAAGCTTGTTGCGTTGTTTAAAACAATAAATCGCCATACATATCTGCACTCTTAGACATTACATGTGTAGCTATAGGAGTTTGTTTATTTAGATGTATACTTTTTGTTGAAAAAAACAACAACAACAACTTTGTTTCATCGCGAGCACGGTTTCTCACTTTTTAATAAATTTCGTAATTCTTTATTTAGCATGTTGTGTTTGTTATATTCACGACCGCATGCATCAAAAATTGTATAAGTGTATGCTTAATCACTCTACATGATTTAAGTTAAGTAAAATAAAACTGATAGTGAAATAATAACAATACATTAGTATGTGCATTTGCAACTGGAGCTCTAGCTTGTCGTATAACAAGCAACACGCATTTGAATATTATCATGCTGGTTGCTATGCTTATATTAATAGCAAGTAGTGGTATTAAACCAGAAAGCGAAATATAACTGTAAAGTTACGGTTTGTTTCTATGCATTACATTGTGTCAATGTATTTTCATTTTCATAAACTTGATGTCAAAGGGTGCGAACATAAGCTTGGAAAACTTGAAACATTTCTCGTTATTTTATATTCCCTAAGATAATACGTTTCCTTCGAGAACTTGTATTGTTATGTGCTGACTTCTTAATTGATATAATGCGTTGAAACCCAGACGCAATGTCGTTTAATTATCCGCAAGAAAACAACACTTGGAAAATTGAATAAAATAGAATGATTGGGTCCGAAAACCTTATGCAGCCATGAAGAGGAATCGTAAATGCTGACATGTGTTGCTCTAATTTGCGATGTTTTCTTGATACTTACATGGCCGCCACGTCGCATTAATATCCCATGCGAATATCTTTATAGCAATTTGAAATTGTCATAGCTCATTAATACTTTCTTTCCATATCGGATGTCATAGTTGTCTAGATGTTGGAAGGTGCGCGTTGCGTTTGACGTAACAAAAACAACCTCACTTAATTTATGAGGCGTTTCAAAACGCTGGCCTATAAGTAGTACTTTAATGAAGACGTAAATGGCTTTATAAAACATGCATTACAAATATAGCGTGATCCTTTGATAAAAATTAAAACAGGCATCAGTATATTTCACGCTTGTAAACGATAAGGAACTCAATATAAGGAACTTGTGTTGGTTGCAGCGACAACATGATGTGGCATTTCACGAAAACATTCGTGTTACGTACTTTACTGTCAACAAGGTCTTACGTATTTCATTCTTAAGAAGTGAATGGCAGTTTGAGGAATGTATCATAGTGTTAAATATTTTTAAGGATCATGACGGGACGAAATTTTCTCTCAGGTTCATATCTTAGTTTGTTTAATACGCAACCATTAAAACGAACATAATATTGAATTGAGCAGCAGTATATATTACATACACGTTTAAACAAAGAATTGACGAATCAAATCAATTGATTCTTCACACTGTTCACACAAAAGTGTGACCTTATTATTTAAAATCTAATGCATAAGTCGTTTTCCATTATATGTAAATACATTTATTTTCCAAGCGTGTTATAAGAGGGACTATAAATAGATTTCGGATTTGTCATATTGTTATGAAAATTTGAACGAACATAATATAGTCTACCTATTCACTATTAATGAGCGCAATCTAAATACTCATTACTTTAATTGATAAGATTGATATCATTTTTATATATTTATATTATACAAACGTCCCAGGGACAAACATGTTCGCTGCATAAAAAATCTATACGGCAAATTAGAAATAATAATGGCATGCACGGAAACAAGTATCCCGATGTCCTCGTATACAATCGCTTACGTTATATAGGGATTACAATTTGTTGAAGTCACATGCATGACGCATAGACGGCTGATAAAACACAGTATCGCTCTAAAAGTCTGCAATATTAATGATCACCGGCTATTCCTCAAAGATCGCCTTATTAATGAGATAATTGGCAATGCTACCAATGAAACGGCAAGGTCACTGGTAAATGTATTATGTCGTGTTTTTAGAAATTGAGGCAACGATTGCTAAACCTTCCGAACGCGTATATAACATTTGTAAGAAGTATCCCTTGAAAACACATAGTTTTTGAACACAAGGCGTAAGAGTACTTTTGATTTTGAAAAGAAAAGGTGTACACGGTTATTGGTATGTATATATTATTAACAAACAAAATGTGTGTGACGACCGCATGAATGCTTTTAAGATTGAATTACATTACATAATATGTCGTTAGCATGTTTGGTACACACACGTTTACATGCATCAAAATATTAAAATACAATTTGTTTAATTGCTAATCCCGCAAGAGTTTATATACATATCTTACGTAAGGTAAAATTGGTTGATTAATTTTTGCAAGATTCATGGCGTTTAATGCGTCGATTATACACAGTGTCTGGAGCATTTAAGATATGTTTTAGGTCATTATCAGTTTTATACGCAAAGCCTTATTATATATATGAATACAACATTATGCTGCTTACTTTTTTGTATTGTACGATTTTAAATATATGTTGTCCTGTCTCTTTTCATAATTATATATTGTTCGTTTTACCATTAAAGAATTAAATAAGTACAATTATATTCGGACATATCTCTTTAGTATCGCTTTCAATATTGACCTTTTTTTCGCATTGATGATAAGCAAAACAACGGTGACTGTGTCAAAACTTTTTTTCCGTAAAAAATGCATCATGTCGAACTATGCTATCACTTGATTTCAAGCGATCTCTATAACTACGACTCAAAAAGAACCAACGACTCGACAAGGACCTACCATACATTTTGTATATGAGCCATATATATTTTATATACAAGTGCGTGTTTACCCATGTATTATATATGCAGAATAAAACGTATGCATGTAGGACGAATTTATCGTCGGCCATTCATAAAACCTGTATATTTAATTTTCAGTTGAAAGTAAACATATATGTGGATTTGGTACTTGTTTTATCACAAGCAGCGGAATGTATTCAATCTGTGTTTATGTTAATAATACTACACTTAGCAGGTTTTGCATTAAACCAGTTACCGATGTTAACTTTCATTAAAGGGTACTACGAATCACTATTTTGTTGAACTGTTTTTCATTATTTATCCGAACATGCGTGTGTATTGTTTACGTTAGCATATCTGTGTCAGTTTGACTAAAGGCAGTCAATTTAATCTGCTCACAATAACATTGTAATGGGTATTTTCAAAAGAATCGTTCAAACTCGATCTAAAATTGTAAAATTATGAATTTAAAATCTACGTTGTCATAGAAATTATACATATCAGACTAAACATGTATCTGACACGAACACTACCGCAATGAACTGTATGTGTCACAATCTTTATTTTCGTTTCAGTCAAAATAATAAGAACAATTTAAGTGAATCAATTGCTTAAAATCAATGTCGAAATGTGTGAACTTAATTTATAGTTGCTAAAATGTGTTTCATTATTTTCATTCTCTAAGTTAATTTGTGTTTCACCATTGTAAATTAGTGACTCAGTAATTGATACAAGAAGTTCGATTCCAAGTCAATGTAGTTTTAAATTAGTTATTCGCGGCAATCAAACTTATAAATGTGAACCTTTTGGTCCGATCCCAATATGAAGTCAGTAAACGAAATAATATTTCTCGACGTTAGCAAAAATATGTTTGTAGTCATTATTTTTATATTGGATGATCGTGAACGGCAAAGGCGTGTTCTTCTTACTACGCTCTCGGCAAATCATTGCAACTTAATGAACAGTACACCATGAACTAAGCAAAGTATCTTACAAGCACGGTCTTCTTTGTGTTTATAATTTAATTTAATATATGCGCACATCTCATAATGTCCCGACTGCTACAGTGAATAATTGAAGAGGAAAAATACATCATAATAAAGAATGTATTCGTGAAGCGCCACATCATGTTGCCATAACAATTTAAGAGCTTGTGTTATCTTAATTTGGCGTGACTTATCGTAAACAAGAGTCGCATATGTATCAATACGCGTTTCCGGTAGTTATCAAATAAAACGCTATAGGTGTGATTCATAAAATGCTATTCGATTAAGCCTGATTTACAATTCCAATAACATTTTATGAATGTTTTAAGCGCATAATCGCTCTATATAAAGGTCGAACAAACCAAACACATACAGCTTCAATTTCTCACAGCTCCATACATGGCAATATACGATGGATAATGAATAAAATAGCTTAGCAATCTGTGATTACTTATTCAATTGATATTTATTGGATCTCTCGTCCATGTAACATATGGTAATCGCACATAGGGCAACACACATCCCTACATGGTATACCGCTTACTGACTGCATATGGTTATATAATCAAAGTGTTCAATTACAAAAGTTAATTTCTTGCGAATATTTAAAGGACATAGCTTTTGAGTGAAAGGTATTCTATCAATTATGGAGCCAATAATTTACAAAAATAACGCTCGGGGGAAATCACATTTACTTTGAGACAATAAAGATTGAGACAAGTCTTAAGTTGTAATATTGTTTATGCACACCATTTGACATAAATTTTACGAAACTAAAACGATAAAAGAGTAATTGTTCTGACTGACAATCAATATTTCTACACGAACTTTTAGGTATACGAATGGTTGAACCTTTGAAAAATAATTTCTATGACAACGTGGAATTTGAAAGCATACACGTTTTGCTCAACTGCAGATCATTTTGGTGAAAACAACAAAACTTAATTTAGGCGCGTTCAAATCAAATTTAAAGCGTCGTCAGTAGCCTTTATGTAATTGATTCGCTAATTATAGTCCAAATGGCACACATTTGATGTTACCGTAAATAATTAAAATCAGAGAGTCGGATTAATCATATGTATATAAATTACAAGTTATAGCTCGTTTTTGTTTTGGTTTTATACAGCAACCATAACATCTAGTATAATATTCATAAAAGCAAGCTTGACTACACTCAAGTCTTTGTTGCATGTACATAACATGTGACAAGTTGAAAAAAACACAAACACACGTCTAAAGTGTTATAATCTATTCCTATTTATATTTTATTAACTTTCGACTGATGCTGAGAAAGTGAAAGTGCATTTTTGTAAAGTAAAATATCATAAGAATTCTTTCCTGATAATGTTGTTTGATTGGTTTATTATTCGCATATTGGAATCGATTGTTGCTAAACTATTCACAACGTAATTTGTGTCATTTATTGAAATTGTCATGAAATAGGGAACAGTATCGCATACAGTTACAATAATGTATTTTTCACAAAACCAACATGTGTTGCCATTGGCATTCTCAGAAATACCTGTTTACATAATGTAGCGTAAAAGCCGTCAATAATCCGTATGCAAATACATAGTGTCTAAACACGGAACAGGATAGCTTTAGGAAGTGGTATTATCAAACCGATCACATTTTTATTGACGTATGCATATTTTTAGATCATATTGAATCCGTCGAAATGTACTTCAAAACAAGCCCAGAACAGCTGTGACAAACAGTTGTACCAATCTAACAATCTAATTCAACTATTCTAATATATTTAAACTCTTAAATGGTTTTATTATTAAAAAGGTTTGACCATATACTCATCTTCACATTACTTTATATATGACAATTCTTATCAAAAGGTTTAATGCAGTTTTGTTGAACACACTTGCGCTTATTATATGTTATCTCATTTGAAAAAAAAAACATGTTCATGTTTTAGGATAATATTTAAAAATAGCATCGTTGAATAAGTTACCCATTAATCATCTGATTTATCTATAGTGTCATATTAGTGTTCACTATGACTATACAGCATGACCTTAACGTTTTAGTTAACAACGAACAAAAGCGTTTCACAAAGAAAAAGTTGCAACGCACTACTGAAACATTGGTCACCAATTTTAACTTAACCAATATGTTGAAATACTCGTTTCACAATTACAATACAATTCACCAATAGCTTCATTGCTTACCATGCATATGCATTCTTATAGTGCGTAAATTATGTAAAACTATATTTTTACATAACGTTTGCATAAGTTTCAAAAGTAAGGCTTCGAAATTGAATATGCCTAAATTAAACCTATTTATTCCTAAAATTGCAGGAAAATATATGTGCATATGAAATGACCAAACTATGGAATTTATGTATATGTTTAGATACCAGTGCACTTCCAAGTGATTCGTATTGTTTTGCATTGCAATACAGTTTGTGCAACCACGATTGCAAAGTTACAAATCTCTCTTGTTTATTGAAATCGTTTCCCGAAATACCTGTGGTTTTTACACTTATACGCCAATTTGTTAAAGATGCGGCCAATAGTGTTGCATTAGAACAACTTCCAAGCGTTACTTATTAGAACATTATGAGTAATGAATCACGTATAATATCATATACAAGAAAACACAGCGACTGACATATTTATGGATTATCGGATGAATACAAAATGCATATTCACAGAGTAAACATAACTTGTTATAATTATCGGTATTCATTTCATTCAATAAATGTAAATGTTTTCTTTATAATATATGTCAATTTCTTAATTAGATGAGCGATCGCCTAAAACTAGAACTTAGAAGACTATGTCTACGCATATAGTTATAAGATTTAAGAGTGGTGTTTTAAGAATTATTCAAAAGATAAAACTCATTGCGTACCTGCGCGACATGATAACATGTCCACTACTTAGACCAGGCTGTTTTAAACTATTTGAACCAAACAATGACATAGAACTCTAACCTTCAGCTAAGGTATTGATATTATAACACTGTATCTCGAACTAACTTGCCTCTAGAATTTCGCGTGCAATTGTTAATTCGATGGTATTAGTGTTGGTTAGTTAAACTTAAACGAATACCTGAATCAAGAGTTGCGCCATTTCTTGAATAGTGTGCATAAATGTTTACAAATTATAATTTATATTTTTTTTAAATTCGGTTATTATTATTCTTCACAAATATAAAGTTATTAACTATTACAAATATATATATATATATATATATATATATATATATATATATATATATATATATATATATATATATATATTTCAGTTTATGTTTCCATACCTGTCAAATCGTCATGCAATCGCAGATTTTAAATATGTCTACACTTTAAATAATAATAACTAGATTTATTTATTTTTAATTACACATTGTTTTAATAACAGGGGTTTTATTAAGCGACTGATGTGTAGCATGTGTTTAAAGGATTAACAGTCAGAAATAGCCGATGTCTCATTTTATCATCGAAGCGGAAACACAAGAATACTTTTATCTAAACGATGTCGCAACATGTGTGTACTAAATTAATATGTATGTTGACAGGTAATCAATCATTTTGATTAACAATCCTGTGTTAGTTATTGGTACGGACTGAACTATAGAGCATTTATCCGTATAAGTTTAACTCCACTCAAGCATGTGTGTGGTTCAATTTGGCGCGAAAGATCCCGCACATATGTTAACAATTATGATAAGTATATTTTTAGAAGTCTCATAATTTGCATTACAGGGTATAACCGATCAATTATTATTTTAACAACAAATATATGTGATCAAAGAGCTAGTACTCACTGAAAGTTGAGCGTAAAGTGTTTGTTGTTCATGTGCCTTAATTAAATCGTTGGTATCTAGTGTATCTGCTTATTGTATTCTCACATTTTCTTGCTCCTAAACTATATTTTAGATCTTACTCTTTATCGGTCTATATAGTATAGATTTTTCAATGAAGACCTAAGGTGTTGAGATTTCGGCTCCTTTCGATGTTGTGAATGTTTCATTTCAGAAGAATCTCGAAGCATCTGTCATTTGATAAATCTAGGATGTACGTGTAATAACGGTGCGTGGTGCATGGTCAAATCGTACAAAGTGGCGTAATTAACTGGCGTATCATAAAAGAGCACAAAATCGGTCAAAGCATCTACAAGATCCTGATCTTCATTGCCTTGAACGGACTTGCCGCTGGGGGGAAATGAGAACGCCGATACAGAAATCCTCCTCCAGTCAGGTATGCTGTATGATGCATAGAGTAATTTATTCATGGGAAGGGATGTCCACTCTTTCACATTGTCTATCCAGGGAGCCGTTTCATTGAATTTATATGTAAATTAAGTTTTATCATAAATGAGGGTTGTGTATGTACGTGATGTTTTATAAAAAAAATCATTTTAAATAAACTGATGTTTTTATTCATTTTATTTTAAATCTTAAATATTCATTTTGCTTATCCCATATGTACGAACGTTTTTTTTTGTCCCCCACCACTATAGTGGGGGACATATTGTTTTTGCCCTGTCTGTCTGTCTGTTTGCGCCAATTTAAACATTTTGCAATGACTTTTGCCATATTGAAGATAGCAACTTCATATTTGGCAATCATGTGTATCTCATGGAGCTGCACATTTTGAGTGGTAAAAGGTCAAGGTGATCCTTCAAGGTCAAATGTAAAAAATCCTAAATCAAAGTGGCACAGAAGGGGACATAGTGTTTCTGACAACACACATTTCTTGTTTACTAGTGCATTTAAATTAAATTGAGTATAAATGGTGAATACAGACACAAATATTGTGTTTTTGTAGGCTATATATTATATATACATAATATTGAAATCAAATAAGCCTGTGGAATCAGCGCAATTTAGTCACTTAGACAAATATCTATGTTAAAGAAATACTTTTCCTATTTTTTAGATGTCAGCATGTCACTAATGGATGCTTGCCTTTCAAGCCCAATAAGTGATGAGAACAAGCAACTGTTTCCATGCGTCTGCCGTCTGCATAACCTGTGTCTTGAACGTTCCTCTGATAAAGGATTTGGTTTGAGACGTGATGGAAACGGAAGTAATTAAAAACACACCAGTACAGGGAACAGCATTTAATAAGAGACAGCAGAAGATCAAACTGTTTGATAAAAATGTTTTAAATTGGTACAATTGATGTAGTTATTAATGTTATTAAGTGATAGATGACTCGAGTCTTCTCTGAATAGGCTGGCTATACTTCTCAGTCAAATGGCTTAAAGTTGTGTCATCGCTGATTTGGAAGGATTGGTATTCATGGTGGTCTAGCCATAGTTTAGTTACAAAAGCTGATGTTTGCATGTTTTATAATTTTGTATGCATAATTTTGCTAATATTTACTTCAATATTATAGGTTTGTGAAACATACAAATGCCAATGTTCTGAGTACCAATAAATAAGTTATGTGTTAGATATTACCAAGTGCTTGATTTAATAATAATTTTTAAGGGACCTTTTCACAGATTTTGGCAGATATTAAAGTTTTTCATTAAATGCTTTATATTGATAATTATAAACATTGGATCTAAAAAGCTCCAGAAAAAAACAAGAATAAAATTAAAGAAAGAAAAAAAGTAACCCTCAACTGGGCTCAAACCACTGACCTCTGGAGTAAAGGTCTTACACTTAGACCACTCTGCCATCCGTGCTCATACAATGAGTGATGTATTTTATAATTAATATAAGCAATCCTCGTCGTGTCACAAAATATAACGACAACAACAGAACTCTCGAAATTGTTCAATTGTATCACGATGCAACGCTTTAAAATTTTCAGGTTTTTTAGTCTTCAAAGATGCATATTATGGATATTTTAGAGCATGGTAAATGTTCAGTAATACTGTTTCCTCACAAATATCATAACTTAACGAAAATTTGCGAAGCTAAAACATTTACCAAAATGTGAATTGGTCCCTTAAATATTTAACAATTATCTGAGCTCTAGAAAAGATCATATATACTTAAGGTGTTTTTCCCCATGAACAATTTTTTTAAGTGATATGTTACCCACTGATCGTTAGCTCTTATTGGTGTTCTCTGACTGTACTGAAAATTCTCAAAGCAACATTTAAAAAGTGGGCTTTTAAAATTATTTTTACATAATTATATAAAATGTGCTGTCTATAAATACGGATGAAAGTGTCATGAAAAACTAGAAGTTTACCGGTAAACAAGATCTTTGCCAAATGTATTTCCTTAAATATACCCCTTTTATTATGCTCTGTTCAATAATTAAGTCTTTATCTACCGTTAAAATATGTTGTTTACCTTTTCAATTGTTTTGTATTTTCATAGACATTTTTATCATAATAAGGTTTACTGTTTTTGATAACAGTTGCAATGACACTAGTATTCAATGAATAAAACATTAAGAACATTCACATTTATTTTTTATTTTTTTAGAAAGTACAATATACCAACAGGGCATGGTGTTATAATTCATATAAAAATTTATTTACAATTTACAAGAGCACCGCATAACGGGTGCCACGCTCGTCTAAGAGTACAGTTTTGAATAAACGAAAGCTTGTCAGAATTTTTTTTAGAGGTCACAATGACCTTGAACTTTGACCTAGTGACCCCAAAATGTGTATCAAGGTGCATCTACATATGAAGTTTCAAAGTTGTTGGTGGAAGCACTGCGATTTTAGTGCCAATGTTAAGGTTTTAGTTTAGGTTAAGGTCGTGGACGACACGACGAGCTGGCTATGATAATACCTCGGATTTTCTCCGAAAACGCCGAGCTAATTATGTGTTATAATAAGCTTCATAGAATCACTGAACATCATCACATGTAAAACCAATTAAAAGTTCCAGAAACAATTGAGCAATTTGAAATTTCATTTTGTTTAAAGGGAAATCAGCTCCTCTAAATTTTTGCTAATGTCCCTCATTTGTTTCTTTGGCATTTCTTTCCCTTGACGAAATCAACATCTCTCGAGTTTTAGTCACACTGTTGCTACATTCTTCACATGTGGCTGCAAGTAAATAAAATTACTAGTTTATACATTTAACAAAACTATGTATAAAATACAACATATGGCACTTTCATGTATCAGACAAGTGTGGTAGTCAAAAATAACACAAGCCAGTCATAATAAGACAGCATGACCTGTTATTGATTCTGAAAGTTAGTTTTTGTATTGTGATATTTATCTAGCTTTCTAAATTAAAACTCAAAATTTGTGTGTGACACTAATGCTCTACAGTCCTATAACTTCTTTCCAATTTCCAAATATGTCGATGTCGAAAAATATTTTTTTTTAATAAAAGTCGGTTAATAAGTTTATTTAAAAAATGCAGCAAGACCCCATTTATAACAGAGTAAAATGAGAAAAAAGAAAAAAAAAGAAAACGTAACTTGTTGCATTTTTATTGTAGGAAATAATAAGCAGTCAGCTTTACTATAATTTATAAAAAAAAACTAATATTTGTTGCTTCTGGCTTCTGTTCTCTGTTTTATGATTTAACACAGTTGGTTGACGCAACTTCTGTTTGAGTTTTGACAACCCTGTTCTTTGTACATTGAATTGGCGCATCATGTTCAGGTCTTTCAGCCAGTGATAACATTTTGTTTCCTGGGAATACAAAGAAATGAAAACTATATTTGTGATTGTTACATTTAACACAGTTTTGCAGCAACAACATTATAAATCTAGGTTGATTTACATCTTGTAAATCATCACTATAATTAATTATTTTGGTTGACAATATAATTATTATAAAGACAAGCAAATAGCATTCCTACTGATATGACATTTTAAGTACTGTAGAGGGGGTGTTCATAATTCCGAACAGCGCCCGATTCCGAACGAAAATTTTAACATTTAAAAAAACAATATAATTCAAGCATGAACTCTGACATATGACATCATATTTATGACATCAAAACTTAACTCATTCCGTTTAGTCTATATGTTTTGTCATGTGAATCTAATACCTTATTGATATAAAATATTAGATAATTGAACAAAAAAATGCAGACATGGCAAACTTTCAATGAATGATGTCTTGTTCAAATTATTGTCAGCCTGAAATACCTTGGCCTAAATAAATGGATATTATTAAACTGTTCATTGATCTAAAACACAGTCGCCTTGCTGCATAGAAAGAACAAAACACTTACTCTAAACAGTATATTTTTATTCTTTAATAACAAAATATGCGATAAATAATCTACATTCATGTTCATGACCAACAAGTTGTCAACTCACATTTCAACCGTCGCCTTTCAGTTTCAAAATAACTCCTCTTTGCCTCCTTACGCAAAAAGAGTGGCTGCCAAACAGCAGACGGTAGTCTTCCACACATCGGTGTACAATAATAGTCGTTGCCGACATATTCCAATGTTTGTTTTTGTTTCAGTTCACAACTAGCATTGTTATGCGATATTTTCCTCTGCTGACAGAACTCGCGAAAATTACGTCATGCAATTTTTTTCAGACTGCGTCACTAGTTTTATCGGTTACAAAATACGTATATTTAAGTAGTCGTATTTTATGTATGGTGCCTTTACGAATTCGTTGATGAAACGGTATTTATGTATAATCGTTAATCGTTTAACAAATATGTAAACGTAAATTACGATACCATAAAAATCGTATATATTGATGAAACGGCCCCCAGCTCTTTTTCTGACGGCCTCGATGTCAACCTACCTCTATCGTGTCCTAGGGAACAGTGTTGCAGAGAGAGCGTCCGGGCCTCGCAGCCGTAGAGTAGAATGGAGACTACGAGGGACTTGTAGAGCCTGTTCTTGGAATGGAAGCTGATAAAATGATTGGTCCTCAGCCTGCAAAGTCTAACATTAGCTACGGTCGCCATGATAACTCTTATGCGAATCTCAGCGGCACTGGTACCATCCTTGGACAGGTTTGCGCCCAAGTATGTTTAACTGGTCACTTCTTCTAATGTCACGCCGTTTATGGTGATATCTTTACTGGCGTTGGTCGCGCTGTTCACCATGATCTTCTATTTCGTCGTTCTGGCCTCAATCCCGTTTGCCCCTGCTCTTTCATAGATTCTGCTGGTGAGATATTGAAAGTCGCTGATGGTGCCACCCAGAAGATCAATGACATCATCGAATCTTAAGTTTGTAATGGGTCCTCTAACCATGGAGATAGAGGTGTGGTCGTCATGGAGAGTCGAGTTGAAATTTCTTCTCAAGGAACAGGTTAAAAAGGAAGGACAACTACGTCCTAAAGAAGTACCCCTAAAGTGTATTGAGAAGTACTGTGTTGATGTTTTCGTAGAGATCTTGAATGACTTGCACCAGCCTTGTTTTCAATGTTGAATCCCCTCATAACAAGACATATGCAAGTATGCCCCACGCGTTCCAAACCTTCCTTATCTTCACGAAGTTGTGACGGAGCTCACGTTTGTGTTACATTGTTTTCTCAATGATGATTCGGCAGTTGAGGATATGTTCCACTGTGTTTCACCACCTCTGAATCCAGCCTGATCTTAGGCCAGAAGTTCCTCGGCCTTTCTTGTAAATCGATTGAGGATGATGCATAGCTTCCCTTAGCTTGGATGACTAATGAGGCTAGTGGTGCGGTAGTTCTTTCACAACTTGAGGTTGCCCTTTTTCGGTAGGGGAACGACCAGTGACTGGATCCACTCATCGGGTAAATTCTTCTCCTCCAAGATCTGTTGGCATAGCGCCGCCACTGCTGCAGTCGTTGCCTCTCCTCCCTGCCTTATCAGCTCGGAAGGGACGTTATCCACTCCTGGAGATTGTCATGCCTTAAGACTACGTACTGCCTCCTCCAACTCTGCATTAGGTACGGACGAACTTTCGTCATGTTTTGAGGTGCCGTAATACAGTGGAGTACAATTAAAAGTTACACAATGGCATAATTCAGTAACGTATTATTTAAGAATGAAAAATAGCATAATACAGTGACATATAATAAAATGGTTCAAATTAGCGTTATGCAGTGCACAGTTGCATAAAACAGAGGCGCATGATTAAAGGGTACTCGTTGGCGTAATACTCATTGGAGTAATACACTAATGTAGTTAACAGTAGTATAGTACATTTATAATTAAACCACTCAATTTGGCATGATGCAGTGGGATGCAGTGGTATATAATTAAATGTATACACAATGGCATAACGCAGTGTTATTAAAGTGTATATAATTGCGTAATATAGTGACATGTAACAGAAAGGCATGAACATGCGGAATGAAGTAACGCAATATTAATGCGTAAAAAGTTACATAATACAGTGATTACATACTGCTATTATCAAAGCGTACGCAGTAGCATAATACAATTGCGTATAATTAAAACTTGCTATGTTGGGTAATACACTCGCGTATAATTAAATAGAACATTGCGTGGTAACATATCATAGTATTAAAGCTCAAAAGCAGCATTATAGAGTTGACAAATAAATACATCGGACAAAGTGGTATATTACAGTGATATATACGTGACGTGTGAAAAGTGGCCTGATAGAATGGCGCATCGAACAGTAACAGAGCGAAAGTCAAAGCCGTTCAAACATATTATGATTCATAAATGATTTTGTATCCGCAAGCGTAGCCTATGTCTGATCATCTGCTTCGAGCAGAAAAAAAGTATACGTGTGGCATATTATTTTCATCGTTACGGCAAAATAATTTTTTGAATGAGAAGACTTATTAATCACATAGATCACAAGCTGCGCATTGAAGATCTGTGTCTGTAGACAAAGGAAAACTATTTGGTGTATCATACTTAGCCAGTATATTGGTCTTATCTAAACAATCATCTCAGTTAGACTTTATTTTCTATATACACCTACTGACAAAGCAGCTTCTAAGATATCACGTCTTGTATATAATTTATCTAGAAATTCATTAGACTTTCAAAAAATGGTGTAAAATATAAAAGACATAAATACTTGAAACGACCGTGGAGGTTAATCGGAAAACACGTATTGTGAATGTGCAATTAGCCACGATCTATTACATGAATATTGTAGAATATAATTCTTATATTCCGTTGGATGTGCTTTTTAGCAGCGCTATCGGCAAATACTTCCTCCATTTTGAGTTAATGGTGCAACAATTCAAGCAAAACCAATGCCGTCAGCACAATTTGAAAATAAGATTTGCAGTTAAATTGTGTACATGTTGTATTTATTGTTGAGCAGATGAAACAATGTGAATTGTATCGTGACATTTAGCAATGTTTAACCCTACTAAGATTGGTAGAAATAAACAAAACTGCATTAATGTTTGTATGTTTATAAGAGTAATGAAGATACTTAACACATTAAATATGATCTCTGAATGTTGATTACATTACTATTCTAGACTTAGAAAATGCATCATATTAACAAAATGTGCTCTCTGAACTTTCTTTTGATCATCGTCTTAATGTGAGGAAATGTGGCAACGCTGCTTATGTACGCCTTTTTCAGCTGAAGGTTAATTGTAATGCTGTATACGTGAAATGATTGGCAATTCAAGCTTTCTGATGCTTCTTTGTAGAAAATAGTCTCTTTTAAAGGAAACATACGTTTGTATTATTTAATTTGTTGGAGGCCTCACTTAATGAAAATTACGTCAGAAAATTGTTATTCGTATATTCCAATCACAAATTTTAAAAAAGCTTGGAAAAGCCATGGAGAAAGGTAATTCGAAAAATTGCTCTTCTGAAAAGGAGTAGTATGTAATCGTTTTATAAAATCATTGTATACAGTTTATTAATATGTAAATTTAAATATAATTGCACTTTGCGATACATATGGAGATACGTGGTATATGATCTTTAAACTATAATTACTTTTTACATTAACACTCTTTACTGTTTTGCAATATATAAACATTTAAATGACGTATAAAACGCATTCACGTTTAATATCAACGTCGTATGTATTCCGATGTAATTTCTTCGTCGGCAGGTGCGCTTTTAAGCTGCCCGGACTGTTAATGGGCTGACCGGCAGGTCGCAACATTTCCAGAAGTCTCGAAAAATGGTATTATTACTTTGTATATTAAACCTCTCATAAAGTTACATTTTAATAGACGAGAACACTGTTCACTTTACACTCTGATAACACGATTAAAAAAATCGCCCTTCAAATAGAAAAAAAGGAACATATTGTAACAGTTAAGTTTACATGAGGGCTTTATGATATATTAAGTATGTATCTTGCCAATCGCTTTCAAAACTCATAATGTGTAGAACCATTAACATTTAAGGCCATTTTTTTCATAAACTCAAAGAAAGGATAGCTAGCTAACTAGAAATGGCGCGGTAGCGGGCGACGCGTATCCCCACGCCGCATGCTTGACCCAGGGTTCATATCAAATTCCAAATAGATCACTGTCGCCCATATGCTCATAGCTACCATGTATTTACGTTTCAAGATTCCAGTGCTAAAAGTGTAGGAGGAGATAGTGGCCAGGACGGACGGACGAAAAGGCAATTTTGGGTGGGTGTGGCCAATATGGCCGGGGCCCTGGGGTGGGTAATAAAGACATGGATGATCGAGATTGACCATGTTGTCATAAGAGATGTTCAGTATTAATTTGAAGTAAAAAAAGTGCATAAATGAAGAAGTTATGGTAAAACAAAATTTTGGGTGGGCGTGGTCTATGTGGGCGGGCGCCCAAGGGTTGATAATGGGGAATAGTTGAGATTGACCATATTGTCATAAGAAATTTTGTGTACGAAAAAAAATTGGGTGCTTAATTTTTTGGGTACGAAAAGTTAGACCAACACATAATTGGGAACGAAACAGAAATTTAGTACGAACAAAAATTGGGTACGAAAAAAACTTTGTGTTCGAAAAAAATGGGTACGAAAAAAGTGAGTAAGAAAACGTTTGGATACGAAAATAAATTTGTTTTTTTTTTTAAATTTGGATACGAAAAAATATTTGGGTACGAGAGAAAATTAGGGAACGAAAACCAATTTGGGAACGAAAATAAATTTGGGTTTTTAAAAAATTCGGATACGAAAAAATATTTGGGTACGAGAGAAAATTTGGGAACGAAAACCAATTTGGGAACGAAAAACAAATTGGGTACGAAAAAAAAATTGGGTACGAAAAAAAAAGGGGTACAAAAATGGGTACGAAAAATATGTGGGTACGAAAACATTTGGATACGAAAAAAAAATTGGTTTAAAAAAAATATGTGTACGGAAAAAAATTGGGTACGAACAAAAATTTAGGTATGAAAAAAATTTAGTACAAAAAAAAATTGAGTACGAAAAAAAATGGGTACTAAAAAACTGGGGACGAAAAAATATTGGGTACAAAACATGTTGGGTACGGAATAAACATTTGGGTGAACAGGGAAGTAGAACTCGTGAACCTCTCGATAAATTTGAAAGAGGACGGGAACCAAGCTGCCTTTACCTTTATCAATGGCCCTGGGGTGGGTAATGTGGACATGGATGGTCGAGATAGACCATGTTGTCATAAGAGATGTTCAGTATTAATTTAAAGTTAATTGGTGAATAAATGAAGAAGTTATGATAGAACAAAAATTTGGGTGGGCGTGGTTCTCAACTATCTTCTCCTACACTATTAGCACTAGAACCTTAAAACTTACACTCATGGAAGCTACGAGCATATGTGGAACGGTGCACTATTTGGAATTTTGCTCTGACCCCTGGGTCAAAAGTTATTATCATGTGCATCGCAGGTTGTTAGCAAAATAAGTGAAAATGTCCTCATTTTACCCCATTTTAACCCCATAACTTTTTTTATCCAGGGGTTAGATCAAAATTCCAAATTGTGCATCGCCGCACATATGCTCATAGATACCATGTGTGTAAGTTTCAAGGTTCTAGTGCTTATAGTGTAAGAGGAGATAGTTGCCAGGTCAGACGGACAGACAGCGGAGATCGATAAAATATCCCCACGTTCCTAAAAGCGTAGGGATAACAAACGGTAATTTGTATATGTGTCACATTACAATATACACATTCTTTTTTTACAAACATGTTTTTCATGATCATTTGTGTATTTAAACAATTAAAAGTGGTTTATATTGCATATGAATATTACTCTAATGATGCTGCGAAGTGCAGCATTGCTCCATTAAAAAAAAAGAAATCCGTGGTTAAAAAATATATCGTGTTAATTTTATCTAAGCCTAGTCACAGAGAGTTCAACAACGAATTGTTAATTATGTACAGTGGCAGTTGAACATGAGACTCGTACTAATAAAAAACTCAAGATATAATCATGTACTGACATTTACCGAGCTAGAGGCTATGGTTTCGTCTTCAATAAGCGACTTTACTTACATATGCGGAAAGTATTTTGGAAAGTACATATGTGAAAATCGAAAGGATATTCGCAACATTTTTTGTTATTGGACACTTGCATTAATTTTTTTCCCTCAAAACTGAATCAACGAAAGTACATGATAATGTTGGCATGAAACATGTGTTGGGACTTATTATCGATTGGTGGAAATATGTTTTAACCCATGTATGCCTAGCGCCTAAAAAAGGCCTTGGCAAACAGCGTAGACCCAGTTGAGACGCCGCATAATGTGGTGTCTCATCAGGGTCTGCGCTGTTTGCTTCAAGAAATTTCTGTAAGAAATATTCTATATATAGAAATAAATATACTAGACATCCCTAACTTTGGAAATAAATTGATTCAATTTAGAAGGATGGATAGTCCAATAGGCATAAATGGGTTAAATTAGATTTCCCAAAATAAGTGAACTGCACCCAGTAGGTAATTTGTGAATGACGAGTTCGAGTATTGTGCGCACATTTCAAACAACTCAAATGATGCTATTTTGAATATTTTTTATTTAGTAAAAGACATACAATGCTTACATGTATTTGATCATATTACAAAGTGATACCATGTAGCATCAATAATGTTCAAACATGTTATACAAGATATGCTAATATATACTTTTTTCATATTGCGGTTTTCTTTTGATTAACAAAACATGTTAATATGTATTTTTTCTTTGTTTGTTAGTGATTGAGGTTTTTATTTTAAAGAAAAACAACATAATAGTCATGAATAAGGATGAGTTGCATAGAGAGGGTAGAAAGCATACTGGACTTGTTTATGAACGTTTAATGTGTTTCCATTTTTGTTCAAATATATGAAGTGTATCATTGTTTAGGGCTATTTCTTTTTCAATTTGAATTTTCAGTTTTAAATAATTGATAAAACAGTTCATTGTAGGTGTTTGTTTTCTGTATTTCATACTGAATATAAAAATTTTCATTATTATAATTATGTAATTCACAGCGTGATTAACCTCTTGTATTTTAAAGGTATTTACCCTAAACTGATGTCTCTCGCTTTTTGAATGTTCTACATCCGCTTTTATACATACAAATCGTTCACTTTTTAAATAAGGTACCTAACAGAACGTAAATAAGCTGCTAAAATGCTAATTTTTAGTCTTGTATAATTTTAAAATGTCACCTGGTAGCCTTGGTTTTGATGTCAATTAACTCAAATATCAAAGATAGTGTCAAGGTAAACATTTTAACCAAGTTCCATTTAGAGTGAGTAACAGATGTGGCCGTTAAAGTTGTAGTTAGTTATGTTTAAGATTGCCTTGGTGACTTTTATTTGGATCTCATTTGAACCATGTATAAAATTGGCCCATGCAATTTTAAAATTCAGTTTGTTCCCATCATGTAACAATTAGTTATTAAATATCAACGTTTTCAAGATCAAAGCGATTTTAAGTTTCAATTTTAACACTTCTTTTCTTTATATTAAAAATAGTTTTCTTAGTTGGACCATAAATATTAAAACGACAAAATACTTATAAAGTGCAGATAGTCCCAAATAAGATCGTCGTTGTTCGAAATTAATATTTATCTGAATCTATGTAATATTGAAATCAACAACATTCTTGAATAAACGATGCTAAAATATACCCCAAAAATAATAATACCGGTATACAATTTTATAACAAAAACTTGGTATATACTAATATATGAAATATAACACATACGAAGTTGCTTTACGTACAACATGCAATTTAATTAGATTTATATGTAGTATTCATGAATGTTGGGTTTGAATTTTTTCCCAGGTTTAAACACAATTATATTTAATTACGATTTTATGTTTTGTATTAGTCCATATAAACGGACTCCCAGAGCCTTTGATAATTGTTGCTATGGCGGCTCTGGCAGTCCATATGCACCCCTTCATAAACATGGGTGCAGTTCATCGCAGCGAATCCGTGCGCTTCACTAAACAGACGTCGTTCGAGACAAATTGAGGAAAATAATGAATAAACTTCATAAACATGTTAAATTTACCTAAATGGCAACCTACGGATGTTATCCTTTGCATGCACCCTATAAAAACACGACGATGATTCAACACACTTTTCTCACTGACATGTTTATGTTTAAATTAAAAACTGTGTTTTCTGTATCACATACCACATCGTTATCGATTTTATAGGCTGGAGCACATAACCCGACGCGCAAAATATTGGTGTTCTGCGACCTAACCAATATTGGGTCATTTTTCCAATATGGCGGATACAGCGTACAAAACAAAACGTAGGTCAATAAAATTAATTATTTCTTGCTTTAATGGTACCATTTGAATGAGTTTGTGGTTTAGATAGGTAAACTTTAATAAGTTCTTGCAGTTTTATTGTTCCTTAACTCTTGCATTGTTGATAATATTTTGAAACCATGGACAAGAGAGAGCGCATTGTTACTCTAAGCAGCCCATTGGCCTATAAAGCTTAGATTTGAATTATTGCAAATAGTTTTGTATATGCTCATAAGTTCAATGAAATGTTTTAAAACATAGGTTGTTAATATTGCAAATAAGAGCACTACTACTAATAATAGCACTTTTTTCCTTAAATATATAAGTACCTACATTTGTATACAATCTTTTCCTTACCTATCAAAAGTATGTAACTGAAATGAATGCTAAGCATTGTAATAATGAAATATTCAAGGCTGTATTGTTCCAGAAGGGTTATATATTCTGATAAAAATCTTATCTCGTAAGCTAACCAATATCTAAATTTTTCGAAAAAATATGATTAAGTGTTTGAACAATTACGTCTGCTGACGTGTAATAAGCTAGTTGGTACATGATCAATTTGTCACATACATTGATCGAAAGAAATATATGGGCATTAAGTGTTAGAAATGTCGTGTAAAATATCCTTTTAATAAAGCATTTGCTTGATAAAAAAATAGCGCAATGTGTGAAATAGTTACATTTTGTTCACGTATGTTTGACTGCATCATTGATATTTGTCAACGGTATAGAAATCTTTGTCTTACTTATATTGACATGTAATATGTTGTAAAGTTTAAGAACAATACAATTATATTTAATATATGTGCACCTTCTTTCAGACTTTGGCATTACTTTATGCATTTTTTATATAATTTGTTTGCAAAAATTGCATTTATTTTTTATTGTTCCTGAAAAACACCCTTAGCTACATTTTGAGCAAGGAGGCCCTGCACAAACCATTTGTGAACGAGTATACTTGTATTCACGTAAAATAGCAGTGTCCACATTTGTACTTAACCGCCTTAGTTAACGATAACATACTAAACATGTTATAGAAGTATTTGTTGTGAGGCCAGTTTCATGTAACGATGATAAATTATTGCGTCGTTTTCACAATACGTTGTTCACGTTGTTTATTAAAGTATAAACCATGATCTGTACGTTGCGTCGATATTTTCAATAACAAATAAACATACTTTATGTAATACGAAATAAATGTAAAATGCGATACATGTACCTACACAAAGTGCTTTTGACTCCATCAGTAAGAAAGTTTATAACCCCATCACATCTTCCATCAGCTTTTAAGCGATCACAAATTATCAAAGGAACCTCAATGCTAAATGCTAAATTGGCAAATATATTTATTTTCAAGCAAATGACAGTTTGCACGACTG
Organism: Dreissena polymorpha; assembly: GCF_020536995.1. Taxonomy (NCBI): domain Eukaryota; kingdom Metazoa; phylum Mollusca; class Bivalvia; order Myida; family Dreissenidae; genus Dreissena; species Dreissena polymorpha. The sequence goes on from NC_068361.1 coordinate 11,385,378, forward strand.
CTTAGAACTTGGAACGGTATTGGGAAGAACATATTTCAAGTTGATTTGACATATAGACTACACAAATGGAAGCTTTATTATTTTACTTATGTATTCTTTTTCTAGAAAGTGAAGAGTTTTACAATGATGTTCTTCAATATGTAAAGCTAACTTTTATTGACTTCTTTTGAAAATATGACCAAAAATACTAACTTTTTGTTGCACATATGTATTTATAATATATTGAATTAAAGACATGAATACATGAATACTTGAAATTATTATTTATAAATAACGAATATGTAATACTATGAAGAAAATGAAAATGTAATGTTTATATTTAATTAGTGAACGTACACAAACAAAAAATCACAAATCAAGTATGAACCCATTTTAGAGATATAGGCCACAAAGCAAATTTTTGTGTAAGATTTAAGATTGTGACGAAACCCAATTGTAAATACGCATCAATCTAGTTGTATTATATTTGACATCACAAAACTATATGTCGTTTTCACGAAGACTCACTGTTGATCTTATACAATTCAATTTTCTATGCAAATGAACATTTTCACGAAAAATACCAAATGCGTCAGTCATCGTCAAATCTTCTCGTTGGGAAAATAATATTCCAAATGTGTGATTGATTAAACGGATAGGAATGAAAAAAGTGAATGGAGAGGAAAAATGTCATGTAATTACGATTGCTACACATATTGTTATTATTTCCTCCTAGTCAAGTCACATTGCCCAAACGTCTATACCGGATTTAAAAGTTCTGAACGTTATAACAATAAACAATAGTACAGTAAACGAGATTATTTCCACGCCTTGAAAAACACTCTAGCAAAGTACATATATATCCATAAATGGCTACCCGAAAGTTAACAATGTTATTATATCAATATTTACAGAAGAAGAATGTGGATTGTTGATGGCGAATTGTACTTTTTCAATCTTAAACATCCAAAGTGTACTGTCAGATGAAGAAATTCGATGAATTTTGAATAAGTTATCACGATATAATAAGAAAACTGCGTATTTTCGTTTTTATTTTATATTTTAGTATTCAAATGTTGTCACCGTAATATATAATTCTCGTGATGTCTTGGTAAGTGAAATATGTAAAAGGCTTCAGGTGTTTAGGAGTTTGAAGAAAGTTTCTGTCCGATTGATGTCTTTGGGGATGCAATATACCTGTGTTTTAAGATACATGTTTGGAACCAAACAGAACACGTAGCTGCAAAGTTTTATACTTTATAGTTGTATATGAAGGAAATCGTCGAATCAGATCATCTCGTGTTGCAAGCGCAGATCAGACTCACACAAGCATATCGAACTGTGTTGTTGTCGTCTTTTGTTCATATCTTGTTAAAAATTGTGTTTTGAGAAAGAGAATTCAAAATGGATGAAATATGATTAAAATGTGTATATACACGGTTAGAAACTGTAATCCGTGTATTCACTTTCCCGAAGGAGATTATACATTTGTTATATTTTCAGATTTTTTCATTTAAACCATTGCATACTTATGTTATGTTCATTATCATTCCATTCTTCATAGCGTCAAAACAGCATCAAACGTCCCCGTTGTAAACGCGGGCGCCTTAGCCTCCCCCGAACGAGTCGTTGTCTGCGCCGATTGTTTGTTTCATCGATATTTATTTCATAAAAATTTGGCCTGTCATAGGGATGTGTGCTCTGCAGGTGGGTTTCTATAGTCGGCTCGGTTTTGCACGAATATTCGCAATATGTGCACTTGTATTCAAGGCGACAAAGTGCTAGACCTGAAATAATAAAAATGAAAATATTAAATTGTTCGTATTGTATATTCAAACACGGAACCTCAATTTGTCTCTGTAATATTATAAAAGCATATGTGTATTTAAATATACATTACGTTTTGCGTCCGCTTTAAGTATGTTAACATTCAACTATAGCCATCTTATTGGTTTTAGATTTTATGTTCGAGACAAAATAAGAACCCCATTGGTTTGAGCCCTGTTAAAACGTCAACGGAAAATTGTAGCCGTCTATGAATCAACATTGCATGAACATTTCAACTGTTATTACATGTGATTGACAAAAGCGCATAAATATAACCAGACATGTAACAATATCATATTAGGTGTAATCAGGACTGAAATGCTACGAGAACGCATTTGTGTTATTATCATAACTATTAAATTTAAATCGCATATGTCTACACCATTGTCTGTTTAAAATTACCAAATGCTTATATAGATGTCTTACATACAAATATTTAATGGAAGAATACAAATAATGTATATATTGATATTAAGTTAATGAAGAATTTATCAAAAATAAACATCGACAATGGTATTATATTGTAATGAAAGCGCATATTGTTTTTCTGTAAACGGCAAACATGTGCATGATATCCTAATACAAATAATGTTTAAACAACATTAAGATAGTACCTACTTAGGCATGTAAATATCACAAACACAATACATATACGAGCCATCTTTGACGTCTGCCAATATCAAAAAGACAAATGAAATATATATATATGTATGTAAATAAAAACGATAATTAAGATTGATTACTTATTTCATTTAAGCGTGATTTTGAATGTCATTTTTATACTGACGTAGCAATTAACATGACTGGCGTGAGTCTGTCGCCCAATTATTCACTCGCTGTTTGAAATAACCTTACGATTTATATAAACGTATTTGCACGTCACAAGTGTCTATGAATTGGGCCTATGAATCCGAGTAAAACGATTGGTTTAAAAATGTTAACGGTTTTATGTCGGTGCAGTGCGTGAGATAGTTATTGAAGATTACAATCAATCATAATTGAACAAAGCAATAAAAGTGTTAGTAATAAATGTACCAACTGAATATAAAACAGGCAGGTCTGTTCCTAACTGACATTTACATGCAAATAAATACGGATGATGTTTTGTAACAATCAAAGGTATGGGATGCATGCACAAAGATAAGCGCGGACGAATGATAAAAAATATCAATATTCGCATGCGTGTGTGCTGTTTAATTATGTAACAGATGCTGCTGTATGTACACCTATAATTGTTCAGTTAATGTATGACGTGCGTTTTCGTTTTCAGGCATTTTGTTCTATCTTGTTTACGTGCATGAGTGACCAACCGTTTTATCATTCAAAATCAGGCTTTTAACATTTTAATTTAGTTCGCTGCCTTTGACAAACGGATCAAAGAACTCAGGCTAATTTTCAAATTGTGACCAATTTTAATTAGTGTTCAATTTCAATTATACTTGACACAAGAGATGATAGCAAAAGGGCGCTAAAACTGAGGAGAAAAGCAACATAATTAAGTTCATAACATGTAAACACATAAATATGGCGGTTCTCTATATAACATCATAAAGGTATTCGTATTCGTATTACGTTAATAGAGTATGCATTATGGATTAAAACCACGACAGTAATTGAAAGAGTATGCACTCAAAGGAATAATACCCTATCCGGCTATTAGATAGTCTCAACTGCTAAATCCCTTTATACAATTCACATGTAATAACGTAATAACAGCATGAATAGTTTGTAGTTGGTCTACACTTGTGAATATTTCATTTACAAAAGCGTCACACAGCAATCGCTGAATATGTTCATATGTGTATGTTTTATATTTTCGTTTGCACGAAACACAAGCGTAACTGATTAATTCAAAACAGCAACAAAACATTTGTTATATGAATACGAAAATACAACAGAACACACCATTCTTTGTTCTTAAGTCGACCACCTCCAAAACAAAAATCTGGTAACCTGTTTACACTAAGATAGTCGGCCAGGCACAAACCACAAACATGTCGAACGCGATAGTGTATTTGGAACATGGCGTTTAAATTAAAATATAGTTCACAAACAAATCAAAAACCCTTCTTAACGCAAATAAAGGTTACGGTAAAATAATTTAAAAGTTTTTCCCAATCATTTATCAAATACTTTTCAAAAGTCGACGTAAAATTGAAGTTGGCTGAAGTCCCACAATTTAGCTTTCACATATTTTAACGTTTTTAAGATCAAAGTGATATCAGCGACAACTGGATTGACATTCACAGTACTGAAACAACAGCAAATAGTAGCTATATGCTTTATTTGAAACACTACTTCTCTAGGGTTTAAAAAATCTTTGTTGTAACTTACACAATAAAACGACAAAATACTGAGATATTGTTATTAATAGTTATACAATCTACGTCATATTGAAATCACCACCTTTCGTTAATAAACTACGCTTAATTTAAACCCAAAATAACACTGGCACACAATTTCATAACAAAAACACGTGATATTCTTGATTTCTGAAAAGCGTGTTTTAGAAATGTAAATGGTTTATTTTTTAACAAAATTACACATACGAAGTTGCATTGCGTAACACATGCAATGTTAATAGATGTATACGATGTAATAACGATGGCACGGTTGGAACGTTTCCCATGTTTAAACCCAATTATATTTGTAAAGATATCTCGTTTTGTATATGCTCATACGTTCGATTTACAGTTTAAAAACATAGGTAATAAAATTTGAATTAAGATCACTTCGACTAATAATAGCACTTGCCTCTGCATACATTTGTTTGCCTACATGTTTATACAAACATTTTCCAATACCATTAATTTTGACAACTTATACTTCTACAACCATTCCTTACCTTTCAAATGTGTGTGACAGAAATGAATGCAAAGCATTGTAATACAGCAAGATTCAAGGCTGTATTGACCCAGAAAGGTTACATATTCTGATTAATATCTTCTCTGGTAAGCTATCAAAATCACCATTTTCCGAGAAAATAGGATTATGGTCTTGACCAAAATGCAATATCGTATCTTGTCACGTAATCGAGTGTACTTAGTGAAGATAAAACAAGTCTCTGATGTCTAAAATATTTCTTTTATTCTACTCTGTTCTCTAACATCAAAATTGTACTTATAGTTTGAACATTATTTTCTAAGTCTATCTGTTGTATTTTCCTAACCCGACCGCAGAGTGCCGCTCTCCTTCCAAACATCCCCATTTTGTCCCCAAGTTAATTTACATAAAATCTACTTGTAATTTCCATTGGTCACCAAGGTCCGGGCTTATTACAGATTGGTTGACTTATTAGAATGTTCTAGAAGGAACAATCTATTCATGTATTTACTTGCTTGCCAAATGCACTAAAATCTAATCAATTTATATTGGTATAGAGCAATCCCGTTATATTTGGCAGTGCCATAACTTGTGTATCCTTTGCAAATAAGGCTTTTCGGTGACCCTTTCATCTGTGCTGTTTCGATGACCATGTGCGGGTACTATTAATCTCGTATCTATATGCTGACCCTGCACTCATAGTTAAGTATATGGTCCTTCGATTCTTTTATCTAAATGACTTTTCATTTTATTGATCCCAATTATACCCCACCCTGAGTGTGTTTGCTTTCTTACTTTAAATAAATTAACCAGGTCTTAGTTTTGTAAATACCTCCCAAGATGTATTATTAATTTTTCAGACTTTATCTTAACATTGCATATATACATTATTTGAATATACATATTATCCTTTATAAAATAACTCATAAGAATAATATATTCATTACATTACACATCTACATAATCAATTTCTAAATTTCAAGGTTCTATTTCCTAAATTAGTTTGTTAATAATAGTAATATATTCATTATAACCCATTACATTACACATCTACATAATCAATTTCTAAATTTCAAGGTTCTATTTCCTAAATTAGTTTATACAACAATAACACGACAATAACAATACCATAATGTACAATGAGATAAATTCTTAATATTATATATAGTATATGTACATTACGTTACACAACTCACCCTTTCAATTGAATTTTTTCTTATTTCATGATATGAAAAAATTATGATGATGTCAAAAATTTAATCCTGAGATCTGGACGAAGATAAGATTCTAAAAATATATATATTTTTTTTTTTTTTGTTATTGTCTATTACCAAGTTTGCGTTGTTTGTGTTCTAGTAGTATTTGTCTGTATCTCTGTATGTGTGGTAACCGATGTGATGCATGAATGAGGGCTATGTCTGGTAATGTCAACTGTGTAAAACAAAATGTACATACATGTGCGTTGTTCAAAGTTCTGTATGGTGTGCCACATGTTGGATGATATGTAAGTTTACAGCAAGGTGTTTGTACTGCTGCTATACTATGTTTTGAACAGAACTTACATAAAAGTTTTGATAAAAATTGATAACGTCTTTGACGTTGGTGGCCTTGAGTGAAATATTGTTGGATGCGGTTATGCAATTGAGTGTTATCTGTTTGAGCGAATGTGGTGATTGACATGTTGCGTATTTTGTTTGGGATGGATGTTGAATATTTTAATCGACGGAATGTTTGTAGTGATTCTAAAGAGTCAATGCCGTAGTACGTGAATATTGCTTTGCAAATTTGATAATTGAGAATGTGTTGTTCATTTGTTAAATGATTGAGCATCTGTTGATGAAGAAGAGGTATGTTGAAATACGTAATCAAGAAAATCAATGTATCCACTTGAATTTCGCCAGATCTCATCATATAAGTAAAAATTGAAACATTATGTTCTTGTTCAAGGGTGGACATTTGTTCAAACGTAGTTATAAAATAATGTATTTCTTCTAATTGAGTTTCTTCAATGGGTAAAGTAATGGAAACTGGCAATTGAAAATTAAATTCTTTGTAGAATCTAAAAAATGATTGAAAGAAAATCGAATTAGTGATCCAAAAAGCAATGTGTACAAAGAGGTCAACGAGGTATATGGTTAATAAATGAAATATATAGTTATAAAAATAATGAAATGTTTATATCCGTTTCGTCAGTGGACAGCACAGTTCTTGTATGTTGTTTTAGTGGACAATAAAGTTAGTGTAGTTGGGCGTCAGCGAACAATGTTGTTCTTGTAGAGTTGACGTCAGCGGCTGATGTAGGTCTTGTAGACTGGGTGATATTGGAGCTCCTGCAGTCTGGGTGTCGGCAGACGATAAAGTTTGTGAAGTTTGGTGTCAGTGAACGATGTTGGTCTTGTAGAGTTGCGCCCGCGGATGATGGGTTTCTGGTAGATTGGGCGGCAGCGTCCGGTGGAGTTCTGGTAGTTGTTGGTTTGACTCTGCGGTAGAATAACTCGTGGAATCAAAATCATCGTTAGATACAGTTCATGGTGTTGACATTAGTCTTGGTAATTTATATATAATGTGGAAATAACACATATTTCAAACATTCGTTGCAGATTATACGAGTGTTCAACGCATCTTGGTTAACTATAGACAACATCCTAATAATACATATTCCAAACGTTCTTTGAAGATTATACGAGTGTTCAACGCATCTTGGTTAACTATAGACAACATCCTAATAATACATATTCCAAACGTTCTTTGAAGATTATACGAGTGTTCAACGCATCTTGGTTAACTATAGACAACATCCTAATAATACATATTCCAAACGTTCTTTGAAGATTATACGAGTGTTCACCACATATATACAGTCACAATAAACGAATACGGGTGATATATCGATCGATGTGGTAGTGCACTAAACAATTGTTTGTAGATTTTAGTTTTCAAGTATATCGTTCTGTTCATTATTGACGATAGTAGGTAATATCCAGTAAACAGCCCATGGTGCTGTTTATGGTTCACAACTTGGTTGTTGACAAGTTGTTATCGTCAAGGATCATCCTGATGTTGTCGTCTGGAAGGGTTTGTTACCCTCGTAGAGACGGGTATAGGGATGACAGTGTTCTCGGTCGTTGCGGGGGTGCTGAGGGCTTTTTGACCTCAGACACGAGAGGTTCGTGCGCCACATCACAGGAAGCCACGCCCACATAACCCGGGGGACTGATTTCTCCCAGGTGCATATCATCGTTGGCAGATCGGAATTGGGCAATTATGGGACGATTAGATCGGTCATACGTTTACATTTACAGTAAATAAGGAGTGCTGCACCAGAACTCAGAGCGGTCGCTACACCTATGATAAGGTAACCCCATAATGGGAAGTCACCTGATGTCGTGTCAATGTCGTTTAATTGTCTGATACTCTGCAGTTTTGTTATTAAAGCTTCCATAGGTAGTTCTTTGATGTTTGATAGTTCATGAGGCATTTCGGTTTTAGTGAAATTAACGAGAGAGGTATGGAATGGTTTCCAAATGGAAGAACCCTTAAAGGTAGGTATGTCGAGTTTGTCGGTCTGAAGCCGGGTTTGACTGGAGTTAATGTACCAGGCATTTAATGTAAAGTATTCATTGTATGCGCGACAGTTCATGGGTACATTAACAATGTCTATGGGAGCGATAGCGCGAGCGGATATTTTATTTTGGGAATGATCTTGACATATCGTCACGAGGCGTAGGTCTTGTCTAGAGACTATCGCCCAGTTACCAGATCCTAAATATTTGGCATCAGGTAAGACGGTGTTAGGGTGTATGATCACTTTGCAATAATCCTTTATGTGCTGAGTGTTGTTAATCATAATGGCTATGACGCATAATTTAGACATGTCTACTTGGTAGAATGGGGATTGTACGTCACATGTACGTCGCGCTTGGCAAGTTTTCATTTCGTTATTTGTCAATAGGCAGTAGTGATTTCGCGCTTGGTCAATCAAGAAGCCGTTAGTTTCAAGTTCGTATCTAGCGGACATGTTATAGTGGATCTTATTTTCATTGATAGTTTCGTTAGCGGGTGAGTAGGGCATATCGAAATTGAATACTTCGTATACATCGAAGGAAGCTCCTATCTCGAGGAGAGGGATGTCCATTGTAATGATAATAGTAGTTGGTGACATTATGACGGTCGTTGAGGTAGATTGGTAATAATGCCATAGGTCGGTCTTGGGATTAGTTGGTAGTTGTAAATTATTAGGCAATTTTGTCGCAATGTCTAATAGTACGTCTTTCAGGTGAATAGGTGAAATAAGAGATGGAAAAAGTTTGCCAGTGCTGAGCATATTAAGTTGTCCTTTAAAAGTTTCTAGATATAGTGATGCGTGGAAAACAGCCTGACGTAATTCATCAACCATGACCTTCAGGGAGTTGTAATTAACCGTATAATCTTGAACAGCATGGGTCATTGCCTGTAAACGTTCATATGTGTGCATGATTTTTTCGTCAAGTTGTCTGAGGGTAGATATCAGAGTGTTAATGGAGTGGCGATTTTCAGTTATGTGTTGTTGGGTAACATTGAGAATGGATAAACTATTTTGTAACACATGGATAATAGTTTTCTGGCTTTCTTGAAGTTGATTAACGTGCGTTTGAATATTACGGATGTCAGAATCGTCTGCTGTGCCGAAAAGAAATTTAAAGAATCCGCCTAGGGGTAACAATGAGCGTTTCTGGGTATGACTGAGCGTTTTATAATCTAGATAGCTGTCAAGTATGTTGTCATGGTCAGAACGGATGTATTCGAGTTCCGTATGGAGTTGTGCTAATGACTGTTCAAAGGCGTCTGTTTGTAAAATTAGATCATTACGTTTGAATTGGGACGTCATGACTTTCGTGGTATTTGTGATATCGTTTAGTCTTGTTTCAAGTTGGGTAAGAAATGCAGAGAAGACGTTGGTATCGAGAAGTAGGGCTATTTGCCAATGAGCTCTGGTCACAGACACTTCGTTAACTTTTTGAAAAATAACATTTTCGTTAATCTCAAGTCCTCCGATCATGCGCAACGATAATATCAAAACAAATGATGGCAACATCATCTGAAATATTACAAAGAAGAAGTATATTATCCGATTTGGTTACTAACTAAATGCTATTTACATAACTTGGGGTCATTTTAAGCGTATAGACGTCAACGTTGCTCGTGTGGTCGTTATGGTAAATATTACATATGATCAGCTATTGCCTCTAGGCACGTGAAAATCACTTTCTTAATAGATTTATTAGATCTTTGACGTTGTCGTATGGATTTTCTTTTTTTGTGCTTAATAGCTATTTCATCAATTTGCATGTGATGATCGGTCGAATCGGTGTCCGATTGACGTGGGGGTGGATATTGTTGTTCAGTCCTATCGTATTGATGTGTGTCGGATTCGCTAGAGTTTGACGCATTGTATTTGAATTGTTTTTTTCGTAAATGTTTTTGCAATTCTGCTAAGGGGATGTCTTCCTCCTCATCAGAATTGTCCCGAATTTGGCGGGTTTGTCTAGTTATGATAGGTAATCCTTGTATTGACGTATTTAAATCACTATCAGACTCACTATTTTCGGCAAAAGCTAAATTCGCTTTCCTTATGGGGCGTCCCATATTAGTATTTGATATAGGCCACTCATTTATATTAGCATGTCTTATTTGGTCAGCATGAACTTTAATAGTTGAGTTGTCTAATTGATTCTTTATTATGTATGTTAACGGTGATTTTTGTTCGATAATACGATAATATGGTCTCCATTTACTGTCTAATTTATTTGTACGGTGTAAGTTCTTATAGTAAACGGGGTCGTTAATCTCAAATTTGATGTCTTTTGTATTTTTATTCGCATATTCGGCTTGTTTATCTTTAGATTTTTGAATTTGTGCACACACCTTTTTAAATGATTTGTGTTGTTCTTCTAATATTATTTTATGATAATCTTCGCCGTGATATTTACGCCTAGGTTTTAACAAATTGTCTATTGGTAGAATGGGGTCTCTGTTAAATACTAAAAAGAAAGGCGAATGTTTTGATGTCTCTGAATGGGAAAATCGCATAGCTGCCAAAGACATGTTTAAATGTAAATCCCATTGTTGTACGTTTTCTTGAACGCGTTTTGATAGTATATTGTTCATAGTCGAGTGAGAGCGTTCATTTTTACCGTTAGCTTCTGGGTGATATGTGGACGTTTTGACGTGTTGGATATTCATGGATTTTAATGTTTCTGTAAACGCCGTACTAGTAAACTCTTTACCATTATCGGTAATTATCCTTATGGGACATGAATGACGACAATAAATCTCGTTTACTAACAGGTGTATTACGCTATCAGATGACTTATCCGGCGACGGAAAAGCCTCTATATATCCGGAAAATTGATCCACGAAACATATTATATATCTATTTCCGGAAAGCGTTGTTGGGTATGGTCCGCATATATCTATGGAAACGACCGCGAAAGGGAATGGTGGTATTGCGGTTTCTGATGATACGGGAGCTTTAATTGCTTGCAAGTTTCTAGTTTGACAGACAATACATTTCGACACGTAATCATGCAATTCTTTGAACATTTTAGGCCAATAATATTTCTCTTTTATGGTATGAAAAAGTCTTTGAGAACCACCGTGTCCATTTTCGTCATGATATTGATTAATAATTAAACTTGTCAGGTGTTTAGGTACGAAAAGTCTAAAGGTAGGTTATTCATCGACGCTCGATATATAGTATAATATCCCGTCAACCATAATGAATTTTTCATCGTCGTGTTTGTTTTGTTTCCCTAATTTTAATCTCGTTTTAATCTCAGATATGTGTGGGTCTTTTCCTTGTTCAATTTCCATGTTACATTCATTTATTTTATCGGGTTCGATTGTCTCGTTATTTATAACCGTTTGTGGGATCGTGCTATTATCAATTACTTGTCTGTGATCGATATGCGTAGAGTCAATTACATTAATTTCGCGCGTCTGGTTTTTTCCATTTATTTCCGAACTAATTGTATAATGTTTATCGTTAATATCTAATTCTATTTCTGTTTGTTCGTCTCTGTCATTCGTTATTTTGGTGTTTGGTGGTCGGCTTAGAAAGTCGGCGATTATGTTCTTTTTTCCCGATATATACTCAATTTTGCAATTGTAACCTGCTATACTTAAGGCCCATAATTGTACTTTCTTGTTTTGCATCAGAGATTCAAGAAGGAATTTTAACGGGCGATGATCCGTTTTGATAACAAATTCGGCGTTGTGTAAATAATGGTGTAATTTATTTAGACTGTAAAATATGCTGTAACATTCTTTCTCAATTAAATATATTTACATTGCGTCGGGTTTAATCGGTGTGATAGAAAGAATATCGGTTTTTCACCTACATAATCTCCGGTTTCATTATCCCCGCATTTTTTGAGTTAAACAAGATCCAATGCATTTATCCGAAGCATCTGTATACAGAATATAACCTTTATTCGGGTCTGGATAGGAAAGGTAAGGAATTTGCGTGAACGAGTCTTTTAATTGTAAGAAACTATCTTCGCATTGTTTTGACCATTTAAATGGGACATTCTTTCTCGTGAGATTAATGAGTGGCTCGACTACTTCTGAATACGACGGACAGAATTTCCTATAAAATCCCGCAGCACCTAAGATAGATCGTACGTCGCGTACGCACTTCGGCCTAGGGAATTGTCGGATCGCTTCTACTTTTAACGGATCTGGTCTTATACCGTTTTCATCTATAATGAAGCCTAGGTATCTAGTCTCCCTTTGTAAGAATTGACATTTTGATAGTTTAAGCTTTAGGTTATGCTTACTGAGACTTTGCAGTACTGTATCTACGTGTGATAAATGAGATTGTAAGTCAGGTGAAAATATTAGAATATCATCCAAATATGCTACGGCGAATCCTTCACAACCCTTAAGTACTTTATTAGCTAATTCTTGAAATATCGATCCCGCCCCAGACGCACCGAATGGCATAACGTTAAAGTGAAATAGACCCCTAAATCCTGAAGCAAAAGCCGTTTTTTCTCTGTCTTCTTCTTTTATAGGTATTTTCCAATAACCCGATATTAAATCTAAATTGGTGAAATATTTACTTTTCCCTAATAACGCCAATATATCATCGATTAATGGTAATGGATATGCAATTGGTTTTGTAATTTTGTTAAGCTGTCTGAAATCGACGCAAAATCTTTTCTCTTCTTTTTGATCTTTATTTGAATCAAGGTTATTTTTCTTTTTGTCTACTAAAACAATAGAGAAACTCCACGGACTTCTCGATGGGCTTATTATGTTTGCCGTTAACATTTCGTCAATAGCTTTATCTATGAATACCTTATTATTTAATGGTGTTCGATACGGCCTTAATTTAATGGGAGGATGGTTCCCTGTATCGATGTTAAATTCCATTGCTGTAGTTTGTGTTAGTTCTAAATTATTTCTTGCGAAGAGAGTTCTGTGTTTTAAGAGTATTGGAAGAATATTTTCTTTTTGATCTCCAGCGACATGTAAATCTGATAGAATCTCATCTTTAGATAAGCCTGATTTGGGTGTATTGTTTTTGATAACGTTTTCGATAGAACATATTTCATTATCTTGGATAGATTGAAGTTGGCCTATGGGACAATTACGTTTTAGTCTAATCATTTTATGGGTATTGTTTATAATTAGAATAGGGAATTTACGATCACGCTTTGCCTTGACTACTGAGTTAACGATTGTTAAACCGGGTTCGTTATCAAAGAAAGAATTACTTATTCCAGTAAAATCATCATTTTGATTTGAGCGTAAGCCGTTTCTTTTAGTCCTGGCAAGGAGTCTATATGCAGTTTGTGGTTTAAGAACGGTATGTCTAGTTAGCCTCGCTATTATTGAAAGGTGTACATCTTCTTCCAGAGGTACATAACAATCTTTTATTCTTAAACATCCTAGGTCAATGTATAAACGGACACCGTTGTCTTGTAAGAAATCTCTCCCTAGTATTACGTTCCTATTAATGTTTTCAACGACAAAAAATGGATGTTCAATATATATACTCCCTATTTTAAATTTTAATTTTACATTCCCGCGAACGTATAGCGAGTTACCATCGACCGCTTTTAGATTAATTTTTGTCATTTTAAGTGGTGGTTTGTGTTTTAATAGATCATAAGCTCTTTTACTAGTTACGGAAAGTTCTGCACCAGTATCTACCAAGCTCCTAAATTTACAATTTCCTATTGAAATGAGGCAAGAATTTGGGTTTCCACACAAAGCAATATTATACGTCTTTACGTTTCCGTCGTTACCATAGACCCCTTTTTGGTAAGACGTTCCTAGTTTTTTTGATTAAGGTATGGTTTTCTTTGAGTACATTCTCTACTGAAGTGTCCCAATTTTCCACAATTCCAACAGTCTATTTTGTCTTTCCAATTTTTGTCATATTCGTTCTTACGTGCGTAACTGTTTTGACCTACCGCGTATGCATTTATTTCGTTTTTCCTACGTGTACAGTCTTGTATAACATGACCCTGTCTCTTGCAATACCTGCAAGTGTTTGATGGTCTCAAATGATCGATTTCCATGGGAACAGGTCTATTAAGTGGTGTTTGAACTTGATTATGACTCAAATGTGACCTTAATTCGAATCTTGCTCTTACATTTTGTTCGGCTAATGCGGAATTGACTGCTAACGCTAAAGTAGTTGGATTTTCTCGCATTAATTTAAGGAGTAAATAATCATGTCTCAGGCCGTCAATGAAAGTTCCAATTAACTGACTTTCGATCATCTCGAGGTTATCCTCAACATTTTCATACGCTTCACTAGATAAAGACAGAAGTCTTTCCGCGAATAATTGGACATTTTCGTCGGGTTGTTGTTTGATTGTTTTTAAGAGAGCGAGAGCATAATGAGGGTCCTGGATTTCTGCGAATCTTATCTTAAGTTCATTTTTTAAGGTTGCCCATGTCTCATCAGGAAAATCAGTCAAATACCTCTGAATGTAATCGCTAACAAGTCCCCTACTAGATTGGTAAGCTACTAACTTCAATTGATCCCCCGCCAAACGTGAAAGTACCCCATATTTCTCTATGTTTTTGATCCAATTTTTGTATTCTTTAGGATTTCCGTCATAAGTTTGAATTACTTGTGAGACGCTTTGAGTTCCGATAGCATTTGTTAGCCCTCTAATTTGTTCGCTTAAATTTTGAAAGAATTGTGGAATCGCTTGATCTGCCATCTTAGATAATTAACCATAGGAAAATAAGTCAGTCACTCACCGAATATTTGCCCGTTCGTTGTGGAGGTCCGGCACGTTTTCTTCCCTCTGGCCCGTGAAAGAAGTGGTACTTCTGGTTGATCCTGTTGTCACCGCGCACCAGTTAAACACGTGTCACGTAATCGAGTGTACTTAGTGAAGATAAAACAAGTCTCTGATGTCTAAAATATTTCTTTTATTCTACTCTGTTCTCTAACATCAAAATTGTACTTATAGTTTGAACATTATTTTCTAAGTCTATCTGTTGTATTTTCCTAACCCGACCGCAGAGTGCCGCTCTCCTTCCAAACATCCCCATTTTGTCCCCAAGTTAATTTACATAAAATCTACTTGTAATTTCCATTGATCACCAAGGTCCGGGCTTATTACAGATTGGTTGACTTATTAGAATGTTCTAGAAGGAACAATCTATTCATGTATTTACTTGCTTGCCAAATGCACTAAAATCTAATCAATTTATATTGGTATAGAGCAATCCCGTTATATTTGGCAGTGCCATAACTTGTGTATCCTTTGCAAATAAGGCTTTTCGGTGACCCTTTCATCTGTGCTGTTTCGATGACCATGTGCGGGTACTATTAATCTCGTATCTATATGCTGACCCTGCACTCATAGTTAAGTATATGGTCCTTCGATTCTTTTATCTAAATGACTTTTCATTTTATTGATCCCAATTATACCCCACCCTGAGTGTGTTTGCTTTCTTACTTTAAATAAATTAACCAGGTCTTAGTTTTGTAAATACCTCCCAAGATGTATTATTAATTTTTCAGACTTTATCTTAACATTGCATATATACATTATTTGAATATACATATTATCCTTTATAAAATAACTCATAAGAATAATATATTCATTACATTACACATCTACATAATCAATTTCTAAATTTCAAGGTTCTATTTCCTAAATTAGTTTGTTAATAATAGTAATATATTCATTATAACCCATTACATTACACATCTACATAATCAATTTCTAAATTTCAAGGTTCTATTTCCTAAATTAGTTTATACAACAATAACACGACAATAACAATACCATAATGTACAATGAGATAAATTCTTAATATTATATATAGTATATGTACATTACGTTACAATCTAATTACGGATGCTGGCGCGTAATAAGCTAGTTGGTACATGATCAAGTTGTCACATACATTAATCGCAAGAAATATTTAGGCATGAAGTGTTCGAAATGTCATGCAAACATATCTTACAAAAATATAGCAATGTGTGAAATAATAACTTTTGTTACTTCAAAAACGCATACTTAAGCCATGTTTGACTGCACTATTGGTATTTGTCAACGGTATAGAAATCTGTGTCTTATATTGACATGTAATATTTTGCAAAGTTTAAAAACAATTTAATTATATTTAATGTATGTGCACCTTTTTTCTGACTTTTACAATACTTGATACATATGTTTATATATTTTTTGCAAACATAGCATTTAATTTGTATTGTTTCGTTAAATACAGCTTTAGCTACATTTAGAACTAAGAGGCCCTGTACAAACCATTTATGAACGAGTATTATTATATTCACGTTCAATAGCAGTGTTCACATTTGTACTAGACCGCCTTAGTTAACGAATACATACTAAAAATGTAATAGAAGTATTTGTTGTGAGGCCAGTTTCATTTTACGATGATAAATAATTGTTTCTGTTTCACAATACGTTGTTCGCGTTGTTTATTATAGTATAAACCATTATCTGTACGTTTCATCGATATTTTAATAACAATTCTAACACGAAACGCGACTTGTTTTCTATAGACAAAGAAGGAAATCAAGTGTGGGTTATTCTGCAACAAATTATGGGCGGAGCTTAATGTTTCAAAAATAGTTCCGAATAAATAAAGAAATAGTGCAGTACAAAGCACGTGCTACAACCCGCTCTAAAAGAAATGTAATAAATGTAGCATGATAATAAATGTAATGAAACAACAAATTGTATATTTGGTGATAAGTTTCATAACCACGCCTACAAAGAATGTTATTTGTTTGAAACGTAATAAAGAAAACATTTATAGCACGACCAGCTTTTCAGTAGCATCAATAAACGTGACGTCATTTAGTTTCCACGAACGTTGTTCTCAATGAAAGTGACGTCATTTGCAAAATATTTATGAATGAAAACGACGTCATATGTTTGTACAATTCAATGCCGTCACTAAATAGTGAACATTGTACTAAGAAGGGTGGAGTATTGAACAATATAGTTCACGTCCAAAAGCTTGAATCAAATCAATCAGAATCATGCTAGAATCGAAATAATATTTTTTATGATGATTTGTTGTCGAATAACCCACAGTAAGGAGTATAAATGCGTGTTATCAAATCACTCGTGCTTCGTACTCGTGATCAAATTCCTACGCATCTATACTCCTTACTGTGGGTTATTCGACAACAAACCATGATAGAAAAATAGTATTTCTTAAATAAACATACTGAATGTAATCCGCAATAAATGTAAAAAGCAATGCATGCACCTACACATGGTGCTTTTGCTGTATCAGTAAGTAAGTTTCTCCCCCATCACATCTTCCTCCAGCTTTTAAGCGATGACAAATTATCAAAGGAACCTCACCGTTCCGAAACAAACACCAATAGGTGACGTATCAAAATATGTGCCTATTTTTCTTAAGCTATTACAGCACAAACTATATTTTAAGTATGTGTTCACAAATTATGTTTTTCGTAATGCATTTGAGGATATAAATGCTATTAATATTGCGATTAACACATTTGAGACGAATTTAAACGCAGAGTATATGATAACTTTACACAGGACTGGTATAGAACGTTAAATAACAGTTCAATGTAATATTTTTATCGAAAGTTTAAAATCAATTTTCAATATGAGTCCTACTTAGACATTTAACCAAGAAGTTTGAGATACCTTTTCACTTAATTAAGATTGACAGATCATCTACTTCATATTCGAACCGGTCGTTATGCAAGGAAAGTTTCTGGAAATCAACGATAATGCATTTGTAGCAATACGACCGATATTCAAGATGAATATTATTTTATTTGCATTTACTCTGCGTTTACAAACATAAGAAAAAATACATAAAAACATGTTATCACAAACGGTCATCTATGTATAAATATTTTTCTTTTATACCTAATGCTAAAATATGACATTTCTGCAGTGAAATAACAGCAGTGAAAAGAACAATTGTTCTTTTCACGAGTGAAAAGAACAAATTTTCGGAACTACTTTTTCCACTACTAGTAAAAGTATATGGGAACAATAAAAAAAATTAAAATCTTCGTTTGATCTTAAAAAAAAATGGAATCAATTGCAGAATTAAGTGATGATGAATACCCTGCATTCTTTGGTGAATTTTTTGATCTGGACAATTATGTAAACAATGAGCCTGAGGAATCAATTGAAACAGTTGTGGTATCAACAATGGGTGGGGCAAAAGAGGTTGATCATGAAAATGAGGATGAAAGATATGAAAATGAAATACTAAAAACTGTGAGTAACGTTAATACAAATTCTGAGGTTCGAAAGTTTAGAGCCGTTGACATTGACATTGACTCATTCTTGAGGCACAGTTTATACCACCTGACACCCTAAATGAATACATATGTGAGTTTTTATTATCTGTTACAAAAAGAATGGCGAATAATATGAGCCCACCACGTTAAGAGGTTTCATGTGCTCTATAGACAGACACCTAAAGAAACACAATTGCAAACTTAGGATAGCTACTGATCGAGAGTTTCAAAGGGCAAGAGATGTTCTCAAGTCTTAGCAAAAGGACCTCAAAAAGCAGGGCTTAGGTAACAAGCCGAAAACATCAGAAACATTAACCGATGAACACCTTGACCTGATGTACAAGGCAAAGACATTGGGTGACCACTCGGCACGCTCTTTAGCTCATTCTATGTTGTTCGTCTGTGCAACATATTTTGGAATGAGAACAGGTACTGAAATCCGCAATATGAAATGGGGCGATTTCTCTCTAGAAGTTGATCCGAGCTCCGGGCGTCAGTTCATTACGTTGTCTAAGGAACGCCAGACGAAGACAAGGACTGGTGCTAATGTTCGCGATACCAGGTAATGACTTTTTTACTTATTTTTCAAAACATTATTAAAATAAATAATCTGTTCAGCTTCTATTAAATTAATTAATATTAAAAAAATAAATAAATAGATAAATAAATAAAAAAAGAAAAAAAAAAGAATGAATAAATAAATAAATAAATAAATAATATCATATTTAGATTCTATAAATAAACAAATAATATATTTATTAATAAATTGACATTTTCAATGTTATTTTTTACATCAAATAGTGAAAATATCAATATTATTTCACTGATAATAAATATTAATATTGCATCGGTACAATTAAAATAAGTGTGTTTTTCTTAATTATTTTTTTTATTTTTTTAAAGGGCAAATCAGCCAAAAGCCTATGAGATACGTGATGATCCTCAACGTGATCCTGTTCATCTGTACAAAACATACCGCGACAGACGGCCTACTGACATGTTGGTTGCAGACTCTCCATTTTTCTTGAGTGTTTGTACACCAGCCCAAAAAGGCTGGTATAAGAAATCGGCAATGGGAGTAAATACGCTGTACAATATCATGAATGAGATGGAAACAGATGCAGGAATTGAAGAGGCACGCACCATACAGGTACTAAAAAAGTAACTATTAACTATACACATGATCCGCATCATGTAAAAACAGACCTTGGGGAGATGGCGCCCAGGATAAATCCAGATCTGCTCGCATTTTAAAGCTGACTGCGCTTTCAAAAGCGAAACTGTTTGCTTGCTACATAATGTCTGTTTTCGTCTGGTGTGGCTCATGATGTGTTTTTTAAGTAAAGAAACTTCAGCGAACAGTTTACAAAGTTTTAGTTAAAACCTATTTATTTTTGCTCGATTGCATCGAAAGCCATATGCTTATATAAGCGCTCTCGAGTCCGTTTCCTGGGACTAGAACCAGTACTTGGTGTCTTTGGGAGAGATCAAAGAAACGCTCCCAGTGGGGTTCGAACCCATGACCTCCCGATCGCTAGGCGGAAACCATATCCACTACGCCACGCAAGTATTGACAGACCTGTATAAAGTTGCGCCAGTCAAAAATCATAAAAGCGACATTTAAAGTTATGGAGGCCAGAACTAGATGTTCTTTCATCAGTTTATTAATTTCCAGCTTTGAAGTTGTACAATACAGATACATGTTCACTTAATTTTGTAAATTTAAAACTAATATTTTATTTCCAATGACATTTTTACACTTACATTATCAAATGATCAATTCGATTTAATAGCCAATATTTTTGATGATCACTACACTGTAGTGGCTTATGCATTTTTCTAAAAATCATTATCAGCATGAATTATCCTGTTTGTTTACATCCATTATACTGTATCATTTTCAGTGTGAGAAAACGCATGGTGCAGAAGTTAAATGATGAAGGAGTCCCAGCTAATCAAATAGTTCAAATTTCGGGCCATAAAAACATCAACAGCATCAACAACTACAGCAAATTGAACAACCAGCAGTCAATGGCCATTTCTGACATTTTGTCAGACTCGTCACGTCCAAACAGCATCTTGCCTCGGGCTCCCGCTCTTCCTGCAATGTCCACACACAATTTCGGGGATTCCTGTGAGATGCCGATGGGAAGAGGATTTTTCATGAACTCTCACTTTCATGGAAACGTTGTGTTCAACTTCAATCGAAAGGAACAAAACACGCTGTCTCAGCAGCAAGTCCAACAACACAGCCTTGTGCATCATGATTTTTCCAGCCCTGACATCGTGCGGCAATCGTTCAAGAGGATTAGAATGATCCCCAGTGACAGTGATAGCGATTAAGTTTGCTCATCAACACTTAACACCAATTAAAATAATCCTGTTTGTTGTTTATCCACAGTTTGAAACACTTATTTACTCAGTTGACAGTTTGTAAAAATGGCGCACTGTATGAATGAAAATGTCAAAATTTGCATATTCCTACGACATCACGGACATGTACTGTTTAGTTAATGTTGTTACAAGTTAGTATTATTGTAGCATTATTTTATGCTTAACTTTGTTTGGTTATTTTAGTAACAGCAATAAAATGTTAAAACCTTTCAGCTTTGTTTACTCGTAGACGATCAACTATTGGACTTTTTTCTTTCGGCGGAGGAAAGATGCAAACACTAATGACGTCATTTTGTGTATTAAACTGTTTTGAGGCACGCCACGGGAGAGGGTTATTTTTCAGCGAAAGGGAAATTATTATTAATTATTTTCTTGAAAAAGAGGCATAAAAGAAACAGAAAATTTGTTCATGTCAGTGTAAGATCGTTTGTTATTTCACTCATGATCATAGAAAAATAACATTTTCACTCGTGGCTTCGCTACTCGTGAAAATATATTTTCTATGATCACTCGTGAAATAACAAACGATCTTACACTGACATGAACAAATATCCTCTATAACTTTACTGCAATCGAATGATAATATAGAACTTATAAAAGTATGCCTTTTTGTAAAAGAATCACTTTAAGTTCGAACATTTACTATTTATGCAAAAATACTTTAAATGATAATCCTCTTCTTTCGTTTTCTGTTTTTGTTGTAATATTTCATTTGTGCTCACGCCACTTTTTTAGCAAAGTAAATAGTTTGTATATATGTGTACAACTTTGTTCCTATCACAATTGACATTGTACTGTTTTCATGCATCGGATGGCACTCAAGGCGCTTCCGGTGACGTGCCGCATTCAGCGAAAGGAACTACAACATCTGATCGCTCTCGACCGGAAGACTGCGGGACAAAAGTTCTGTCGTGAACATTTAAGATTTCGGATCCAGAAAGTGTGATTCAGGTTGACCTGGCACATTGACTCGGCAGATACCAAAGGAATAAAGTAAGACCCATAGTTGCAAAATTCAAAGATACCCAGTCAAGTATGTGCATCAACAACGCGCTTAAGCGTGTAGATCTGCGTCGATCACCATACAACGTGACTGAGCAATACCCCGCGGAAGTCCTGGAGCGCCGGAAGGCCCTCGAAGGCCCCAGGCGTGATGGAAAGAGCACCCTCCTTGTCCGCGACAATTTGTTCATTGATGGTCGACCGTTTATGCCGACCTCTACGCCGCCGCCGCATTTGGATTCCGATGAAAAGTATGAACTGAGTATTTTCTATTGGGAGGTTAATGGGCTGAAAAAATGTATAAATTATGGAGATTTTGTTAACTTTGTTTATCTATATGATATTGTATTTTGTTGTGAAACTTGGGTAAAACCGGATAATGAACTCGATTTGTATTAGGCTATGTATGTATAAATGCACCTCGTTATTTAGATAACAGCAAGTACTGTAGACACGGACATGGTGGCATTTGTCTGATTTATAAATCTTTTTTGCACGAAGGTATTTCAGTTATAGAAACTGACAATCAGGGTGCTATCTGGATTAAAGTAGACAGTTGGTTCACTCCTCTGTTGATGTTTACATATGTTTTAGTTATATTCCTCCAAACAACTTTATTTATTTTAATTTATATAGCTAGCGATTTTTCTGATACATGTTTATAGAACGAACTGTCTGTCACTATTCGTCATTTAAGCGAGATTATACGATTTTGTCAAATATGTATTAATTTATATAAAATGTGTAAAAAACATATTAAACAAATAGTTCAATATAAATTAAAATAGCAGTTAAGAAGAACACGTGTCAAAAAATGCAAAATAAGCCAGACATTTAATTCTGAAATCGAAAATGTCTGTACAGTCGAATTCGCCAGCATGTAAATAATGCATGTACGATGTGAATCTAAATTTTGTTTAACGGTTCATTTTAAATTCCTGGAACGATATCTATTCATACGATACACGAACATTAACTAAAAAGACGAATGCTTCGGGTATTGTAGGAAAATATGTACGAAAAATCTTTGTCACAATTGCCTCGGGGCGCTTATTTGTCTTTACTGCATTTTATGAAATTTGTCTTCAATGAATAATTTGTATTACCTATTTTGTGTTATTGTAACATATTTTATCAATATATTTCAATATAACACAAAGTCATATAAAAAATCTTAATATCTCGCTTTTAGCCTTGCTTCTATTATCGGTGACTTAAACGCACGATGCAGTAATAAATCCGATTATTTACAGGTGGATGAACAGTTACCTTTATATATTAAAACTTTAGATAGCGATGACATTTTTGCGAATTATTTACCTGAGCGTTTTTGCAAAGACACAATCGTGAATTCGTCTTGGAATAATTTAATCGAGTTATGTTTAAATTCCGATCCTTGAATTGTTAACAGGCGTTGTGAAATAGATGCGGGGATAGGAGATTATACATTTTTGACGGCTAATGGTAGTAGTACTATTGACTAAGTAATGGCGCACCACGAGTTGTTCTCCTTCATTAGGAACTATGTTGCGCATGGTTCATTCTTGCCGCATGCACCTATCGATATATCTTTTAACATTAATATTGATAAGGCGTCCAGTGGGGAAGAGAAAGTAATAATTAACAAATTGAATTGGTGTTACGACGATGATAAGTCTAATACATATCTAACCAGTATGCACAACAATTTACAGGCATATGAACGAATTGTCGATTACATTACTTGCAGTAATTTGAATATTGACGTTGGTATTGATAAGTTTGCCAAATTATTGTATGACTGTTTATTAAATGCATATGGTCAAACGAGAACGAACTTTAATTCTAAAAAAATATCTGGAGGGAAATATTAAAGCCCATGGTTTAGTAACGAGTGAATAGCTGCGCGTCGTAGCTAGAGGCGGGCCAAGCAATTATTTTACACTTATCGCTCGTCTGTTAATCGAGCAGTATTTTTAGCAACGAAAATACATTACAATAAAACAAAAAGAGTTGTTATGCGTAAGTTTAACATGCGACAACGAGCAAATTTGTGTACACATGCAATGTTACAACCCCAACAGTTTTGGAAAGAATTTTTTTTTTTGATAATCGACGAAATGATAGTGATATTACTCAGAACACATTTTTTTGAACATTTAAGAATTTATTTTCAAGCAATGATGTTTTATCTTTATCTAATGTCACTGTTAAAGAAGATTTATCAATCGTATTAGACAGTGCCACTGTTTCCGTGGAATTCCTTGATAGGGACTTTACAATTGATGAAGTAATAGACGCAATAGGGGATCTAAAACGGGGGAAAAGCGGGGGGTTTGATCAACTTATTCCCGAGATTGTTATCCTAAATGCATGTGTTTATTGTCTGATTATGATACTAGACTCGTCTTGAATCGACTTGACATTTACCCCCGATCACTGCGATAAAAGTCGTTCGTTTACATTCGACGCAGTTTGCTGTCACGGCACATTGGCTCTTTTCTCTGACATGTACCAATTTATAATCATGGGTGGAGAGGAACAAGCGTGGGATTAATGTTATGCTCAGGAAAATTCCGCGGTCTGAGCGGGATTTGAACCAGGGATCTTCCGGTTCCTAGAACAGTATCCTACCAATAGACCTGGTTGATTGTCATGAGCTTATATCTCCAGTTATTTGTAAAATATTTAAATAAATATACAGTACAAATTCGTATCCATATTCATGTTGCTTAGGCGTTATTGTCTTCGTGCCTGATAAAGGTGATACGAACGATGAAAATAACTTCAGGAGGATAACTCGTACTAGTATATTTTCTAAAATATTATCAATTTTGCTAGACAGAAGAGTTCAGAAATGGCTTGAAAACAATTATATACTCAATGATATTCAATCCGGTTTCAGAAACGACAAGAGTACAATAGCAGTTTTGTGCTAAATGCATTGATAAATAGAGTAGTTAATCGAAAAAAGCGACAGCGGTATTTTGCCTTTGTAGATTTAAAAACAGCATTTGATCTCGTTTATAGGAACGGAACTTTGTACAAACTTTTGCAGTATAATATGTCTTCTAAATTTGTTAAAATGATTATATCAATTTATGGTTGTGTTAAGTCATGCGTTTAGACAATCAGTGTTATCAAAAAATTAAAATTGCCTAATCTCTTTCTGAATTATTTTATTGTCATACTGGTGTAAAATATTATGAGCTTTTATCACCACTATTATTTATATAGTTTGTAAACGATATATATGTATGAAATTATTTTCGGTTTAATGAGTACGGTATTGCATTTGTTGTATACATATTATTTAGAAGAGAGATTATGGTTTAGCGCGAAAAATGTACGGGTTTTGTGCGTGGAATTTATTGCGAAAACGCACGGGTTTCTCATTTCGGGGTTAACATGATTTGCAAATCAATTAAGTCGCCAATTGAGGTGTCTACTTGACAGGCACAATGTATGGGCAATGAGAACGAAAGCATGGAGGGCAGTTTGTGTATCATGACAGAAATTCATAGCCTTTTGCACAGGAAAATTTCTTACCCTCGAAACGACTTTCAACTGGAAGCAGAATGATTTGCAGACAATTCAAGAAAAAAGTTAGACTTGATAATTATGTTTCATAAAACTGGAAACAAATGGCAATTGATATAATAATGAATTTTAGACGTTGCAAACATGTGTGAAAAGGCGCTTTCTTTGACAGATGTGTCCAATTCCATTGAATTAATGAAGGAGCTTAAATATAAAATTCCGCATCGTAATAAAATCATTAGAATTGCGGACAGTTCATCTGCAGGTTTTTGCACAGTCAATGAGAATGAAATGATTGATTATGCATCTGATTCTGATGATGACAGGAAAATTCGTAAGGCAGCGGGAATACCGGTCTCAGTGTAAACTAATGAGAAAACTGTAAATGACGGTAAATGTGTATTGGAGACTTTGCAAAGAGCGGGTTTTGTTTTAAATGTAGATAAATCTATTTTAATTCCAGTCTTTAGAATGGGTAGGTTTTATCTGGGATTTAAAATGTGGAGTGATCAGAAAACCGGAGCGGCGTATTACAAATACTTCAGAGCGTTAAAATAAAGTTCAGTTTTCGCTTTTCTACATAACAGCTAGGAATCTCGTTTGCTTGGCTGGTAAAATAATCTCTATGTCTCCTGTTTTAGTAAATGTTTGTTTTTAAAAAACTGACGTATTTTACAGATTGATAGAAAGCAGGCTATGCTGGGATTCATATTTAAGTGCGTCCGAGTGTAAAGATGATTTAGAACGTTGGCATAATGTGTAGTCTGCTCCTTTTGAGAAACCATTATTCTCAGATTATATTCCGGAAGTGTTAGTTTTCTCAGACGCTTCTGATAGAGGAGCAATAATAATTTAACAATAATTCAACATGTTGGTTCTATTTCAAACAGGATGTGGTCTGATGATTAGCGAAGGCAAAGTTCTACTTTTAGAGAACTTAAAGCTATACAGGTATATTGAATCGGACAGATGGATAGCGGTTGCTGACATGTGCATAAAAGTCTCGGTTCACCCATAGGACATGTTCTCAGAAGTTAAATGTCTTCTTTTTGGAGGCAAATAAAAATCATTAATGTCCATTAATACAGGTTGACTTTGAAAAGTTTTGTTTATGGTGTAACATTCATAATTTGAAGAGTTTACCAGCCAACCCAGTAACTGTAGCTTTGTTTTTAGCTGCATGTATTAAAGAGTACCAAATTAATAAATTAAAACTTTGTGATTTTTATTCCATCAATAGGGCTCATTCTTTTACCATGAAAACTTACCCTTGTTTGGATCAGTGGCTTAAATAATGTCTTTCTGAGTGCATTCGGAGAATTGCAAAGCCGGTAGTTAAAAAGAATGATTGTTCTTTTGGAAGATTTAAGAGACGTTACGATATTTTTAGTATCCTAAACTGGGTTTTTTTTTCAGGATAAGTGAAATTGTGTCTGTTAAACAATCATATGTTGTGTTTTAGATACTCATTGTGAAATTAGAGTTGAAAAGTCAAAAACGGACATTTTAAGAGAATGTGATACAGTTTTTATTGCAAGAACGAATACAGAGACTTGTCCTGTGAAATGTTTGCAAAGTAATTGTGTGTTGCAGATATTGGATGTTCATCTAATGACTATGTGTTGAAACCAGTTTAATTTTGTAATTTAAAACACTGTTTTAAATTAATCTCGAATGATACGCATACTAGTTATTCGACTATAAATGATAGTTTTAAGAAGAAGTTAAGTCTATTGGGTTATGTTTCTTCTAAATATGGACTTCATTCTTTTCGTGCTGGTGGAGCATCAATAAGTGCCAATAATAAGACTGTGGAAAGACTGTGATAAAGGCATGGTACATGGACAAGTGTTTCCACTAAAGACGGTTGTATAAAAGATTCTGTGAAATACATATTATCGATGTCACTAAATTTAGATTTGTGAAAAAGGCATTATTAATGTATGTGTGTTTTGAATTATATGATGTTTTGTTGTTTTATTATCTTATGTATTATTTGAGTAGTCAGTTGACCGTTTGTTGATGGCCATAGTGTGCCTGATGTGGATAAGCCAGTTGGCATGTGTGGTAAATTGACCATTGTTGCAGGCCATAGTGTGCCTTATGTGGATAAGCCAGTTGGCTTGTGCAGTGAGTTGACCGTTTGTTGAATGCTATAGTGTACCTTGCTATTGTGTGCCTTTTGTGGATAAGCCAGTTTGCTTGTGTGGTCAGTTGACCGTTGTTGAAGGCCGCAGTGTGCCGAGTTTGGTTGAAACAAATAATTGTATTGCTTTGACAAATGTTTGCAAATTTATCTTTTCAGTAAAATGACAGTTCGATGGGTATATAACATGGTGGAGAATAGTTATGTATTTATTTTATGTTTTATATTGTTATTTATAATTTGTATCCTCTCTGTGTTTTATTCGAAAGTCCTGTCAAATACAATCACCCACTCCAATTTTGTCTTTGTGTTATTATTTGTATGGATAATATTTGTTAAGATTAACGAGGATAACGATGATGTTTTTTATCGATGATTGAGATGATGGTAACATTAATGGTAATGATGTTGATAGGATGATGATGATATTGTTCATAATGATGATGAGAATTTAATAGTTTTTTTTTAATATAAAATAATAAATTTACACATAACTATTAGTAATACTATTTGTAATGTGATTCTACTGAATATGTAAATGTCGACAACATACATTTTTATTCACGGTGCCAGTTGCTGAAGATACAGCATTATTCTCTTACTCAGCTGCGGAACACCAGCGTCTTTAGGATAGGTTGCATGAATATTTTAGCAAATGGGGCATATCTGTGAACACCAGCAAGACTGTAGTTATGGTTTTTAATAAAGGCAATAGAATAAAAAATATTGATCTTAAATATAATGATATTAAGCTCTATGTAGTAAATGGCACTGTCCTCGAACGGAAATCTTTTCTAAAGCCCATGAAGCCTTATCTTAACAAGCGTGTAGGGCAATGTTTTCTATAAATAGACTCTTTTCTAAAATTTCATTTAGTATTGGTGAAAAAATGTGTCTTTTTTGATGCTATGATTTTGCCAATATTGACCTACGGTACTGAGATTTGGGGATTCCATCCAGGCCCCGACTAGAAAAAGTCCTTTTAAAATTTCTAAAACAGACACTATCTATACGGCCACAAGCTACGTCCGCGGCAGTGTATGGTGAGCTGGGTAGTTTTCCTTTAGAGTGTGAAAAACAGATGCGTATCATTACATTTTGGTTCAAAATAAAGAAGAATCCAGATTCATGACGCAATAATTTTTTGATAGAGTTCTCTGACGTTAATTCACATATTTCTAACTGGGGTAATACACTAAAGATATTACTTCAGGAATTAGGATTGTCTTTTTTGTATTATAAATCTGAGATAACCACCCGCGATGCTAATTGTATCTGTCAACATATAAAGGATATCAGTTTACAAACATGGACCAGTGATATTGATAACTTGCCCTAACTTGATACTTATCGTTTATTTAAATCAAATTTTTATTTTGAAAACTATTTAGATATTGTTGTAAATATTAATGATAGAAATTGTTTGACTAGACTTCGCTGTTCTGCACACTCACTATTCATTGAAGAACGTAGATATAAAAATATTCCAAGCATCGAACGAGTATGCACACGATGTTATATGGGTGTAATTGAGAATGAATACTATTTCTTGTTAAGTTGTCAATGATAGAGAGATTAAAAAAAACTGATGCTATCTAAATATTATCTACACTGGCATTATATTATAAAATTTAAGCCACTAATGACTACTTCGAACAGGAAGATATTAATAAACCTAGCTAAATTTGCTAGAATGACCTTCGATCTAAGATCTAGTCACAATTAGCATTAATCATGTATATATTGTTCGTTTTCTTTTTTGCTGTTAATGTTGTTTTTTGTGTGTAGTATTCACTGTAGTATTACGACAACCAATGTCCCTACTATTGATCTACTTTATGTTGTCTACGTGTTGGTTATACTTTTCATATAATATTATGGACAACATTCATATAACAATTCATTAAATTTTATTTCATGCCCATTTTATATATACCATACTGTTCATCATCATGTCGTTTAAGGATTTATTAACATCGCTGTTACATGCCTTATGTATGTTTTTTGGCCATGTACTTATATATTTTCCAATAAAATTGACTTCACTTGTTTCATTATGTGTTGTTGACGATGTACATTGTAAAAGTCAAAATAGTCTGTCTGTCTGTCTGTCTGTCTGTCTGTCTGTCTGTCTGTCTGTCTGTCTGCCTGCCTGCCTGCCTGTCTGACTGTCTGTCTGTCTGTCTGTCTGTCTGTCTGTCTGTCTGTCTGTCTGTCTGTCTGTCTGTCTGTCTGTCTGTCTGTCTGTCTGTCTGTCTGTCTGTCTGTCTGTCTGTCTGTCTGTCTGTCTGTCTGTCTGTCTGTCTGTCTGTCTGTCTGTCTGTCCGTCTGTCTGTCCGTCTGTCTGTCCAGTAACGCCACTGTCGGTCGATAATTGGAATGGTCATGTAGCAGTTTGTATGCTTTGTTATCATACCATCCCAGGAAACCTGATACATTGTGGGTAGTGTAATACCATTGGAGCAGTGCTCGTTATTTTACCATAAACTTAAATAGGGTAAGACAATTGGAAAAAATAAAAATTTCAAAGTCCAATTTGAAAAAACTGTGTATTAACATTGATAACACAGATATTGGCATACATGTAGAAAAGATCCTGACAAATTTTCTTTAAAAAAAAATGAGCGAAATGTGGCTCCCTGAAGTAGAAGATCGGGCAAAATGGGCCATGTTCAGGCATTTAGGAGAGAAAAACTGCTTTAATTTGCAAGCAACTACAATAATAAAAGGATTTATACAAATCTACACATGTCTCATTCTCATCCTGACGCCGAGGAATATATGATATCTGGTACAGGCAAACAAATAAAATGTTATCCTGTGCACACAATATCTGAAAAACAAGGTGAAAATGTCAGAAGGAACATTTTGCCGTTTCACGAATTGACAGATTGCGACACAACGTCTGCTATTAATGGAATGGAAGTAAGAAAACCGCCTGTGTGAAGTATATCGCACACCCTGATACATTGGAGTGTATTGATAGAGATGGTGATGCTCTAGCAGTTTCTAAATTTATGTGTGTGCTGTATTATTTTTGAAAGCCAGCAAGAATTTGAATTTGTAACCCCTACAAATGATGCTCATGAACTTCACATTA
This sequence comes from Dreissena polymorpha, assembly GCF_020536995.1. Lineage (NCBI taxonomy): Eukaryota > Metazoa > Mollusca > Bivalvia > Myida > Dreissenidae > Dreissena > Dreissena polymorpha. The sequence continues at coordinate 11,415,951 of NC_068361.1, forward strand.
AAAGGGCAAATACTCAGGAAAAGAAATGGCTTAATGCCACAGATAAGGACTTTCAACCCGATGATCCTCTTAATACTGGCGCATGGAAACTTGAAGAAAATGCTTTGAAACCGGCATGGATGAGGGAACCAAAGGCAGCATGTGTCCAGTAACATGTAGTATCATGTGTCAGTCAAACCAAGTGTAGTACAGCACGATGTAAGTGCTATCAGTCTGACCAAGGATGCTTGTTTGAATGCGCATGTGAAGCGAATGGCTGTTTAAACTCCATATAATTATTGTAAACGATAAAAGATAAGGAGATGCATATACTGCCATAGTAATTCGTGTTTTGGAACACAACTGTGACTTTATTTAACGCATGTTAAATAAAATATCGCACAAGACCGACATTATCTTCAGCATGATGTTACAGTAGGTCATAAAATTGCATTGAAGTCAGATGGACATTTGTTTTATATTATAAATGGTATTTCAAGATTTTGAAATATATTACTAAATAGATCACTGTTTTTGGTAAAATAATTTCTGTTTGACATTATTTCGATCTGTAACAATTAATACTAATTTGGTGAAGTAAATATAACTTATTATAACTTATCTTGCATGAATATGACATTATAGAACCTACAGTATTAAGAACTTTGAGTATATTATTTGAGCTGAAATCTTTTACTTAAAATAGTATTTAGCATAATATGCATATAAAACATATGTTTACTTGTAACTATATTTTCATTGTTAAAAGTCTCTTAATTGTATTGATAGGATAATGCAGAGATAATTTTGGTTCTTATTATAATAAGTTGTTATATTATAAACGCAATAAGTATAAAAAGTCTAAAAATAAAAATAAATCTTTTAATTTAGGTAACGTTATTTACAAAGTTAGGAACATTCACTTCCGATACAACAGAGAAATACTTTTTTAATCATCAAAGTAACCATCTCTTATTGAAAAGTAACTTACAAATATATAATACATGGATCTTTGGATGGTTTCAACACTGCGATTTCAGTTCCATACGGGTTATAAAAGTGCACTTGATGACCTTTGACCTACTTATGAAAAGCCAAAATCATTTAAAAAATGAGATAACACTTCAATTATCAAATATAAGTCAGTCCAGGAGTAAAATCAGTCAAAGTTTCTGATATTTCACAATTTTGGAAATGTTACCTCAATGTTTAAAGCAAAATGCACTCATTGACCTTTAGACCTAATTACAGGGCCGTCAAGCATCCCAGAGGGTGACATCCCCTCCAGAATTTAGTTTAAATGTATTTGCAATCATTATAACATAAAACAAAGCCATGCCTAAGAAATGCCATCAGATTTCAGGAAATTTTAGAACAACTAACAGACGGGACAAACTGCTTTCTATATAGCCCCCCGAACAGAGTTTGTGGGGGTATAATAATGTGCGGGAGGGGCAACACTAGCATTTTGATACAATGTAATTTTAGCACCAACTGGCAAACGAGTAAGTAATTAAGACAAAAGCTATCAGCTTTAACTATCTAAAGTGGACATAGTCTAACCACATTATATATCAGACAAAGGATTCAAGTTTATGAAATGATGTTGAAATGCAACGAATATCAAAGAATGTATTATAAAGCATTAAAAGTACATATGTATGCATATGTGTCAATATACACTTACTCTATGTCTCTACAAAGCAAAGAAATTGCAACAAAATGGCTGGATATTACGTATTTTGTCACCAAAAATATAAAAAGATAGGTAGATAACTAAATATACAGACAGACAGACAGACAGACAGACAGGCAAGCAGGCAGACGGAGACCTAGAAACAAAGAAAGTTACATAGATACAAAGAAATAAAGATGAATACATAGATAAATACATAGATACAAAGAAATAAAGATAGATACATAGATACAAATATATAAAGATAGATACAAAGAAATAAAGATAGATACATATATAGATACATTGATCCAAAGAAATAAAGATACACAGATAGATGTATACATATATAGATAAATACATATATAGATACATACATACAAAGATACATACATACATAGATATATACATACATAAATACATACATTGATGCATACATATAAACATTCATAGATACACACTGGTACATAGATACATATATACCTACATCGATATATACATAAATAATATATAGATACATAGCACATATGTTTTATATAGTTATTAAGTCGCGTGACAAACACCTGCTTTTTGAGTCTACTTCTTCCATTTTTAAATACACTCTCATTGAGATAAGTTTAACACTAAAATCGAAGTAAACCATTGAGTCAGATCAAGTTGTGACCCGCACACTTTATATCGTGGCACCATTTAAGAAAACATAACAGGTAACCGTAGGACTAAGGGAGCTTGAGGCGATGTTTTCAGTAGCACACTATAAGACAGTAATGTGTGAATTTGTTGGTGATCAAGCTAGCATGACCTGTTGTAATTGAGTGGCTGAACCGATTTAAGATACATCTAGTTTGTTATGTTTTACTTATTATTAGGGTTATTACTAACGACGTTATAAATAATTGGACTAACGAAATATCAAGATAACTTTGTTCGTTAAGTATTGTTCAACATATTAGGTAATAAACATTTCTTTGCTATTTCAGGTAACCATTGTAGCCGTACAAATGTGGTAAATATATTACTAATTAGAAATTGTGTTATGTTGTATATTTACATGACGGTCTGGTCATTCAGTCCGTTCCGGTTGCTTTATTTCAGTACAATTTTCAACGTTAATGTCCACTTCATAAACTGTCACTATATTTTTAATTTTCTTGGGGTTCGTCATTCGCCCCCCCCCCCTCCCCGACGCCATTTGTTGTGGTGAAATGTTGCAATACACTTTCCGCTAAAAGAGCTTCGAGCAATATACATCAAACGTGGATATTGATTGGAGACAGTTATATGAAGATTGTTAAATCTGCGGTGTTGATGGGAGACAGTAATATGAAGATTGTCAAAACTATCCGCACAGATGAAACGAATATAAACAACTATAGTCGTCTCGTTCCGAACATTTTTATTAAAGCTTTCCGTGTCGAAGTTTCTACGCTACGATGTCAGCTCTACTGGCTACGCGTAGACTACAATGGTTAACAATATTAACGCCATTCAAAGCTTTCATTGTTATCGATTTGAACATTTAGATTATATTACCTTTAGAGATATATTAACCTCGTATGTGACATATACATATTTTAAAGAAGTTTATTGAGTGAAATTAAAGCGACAAGAATTCCACATAAAGAACGTATCACACATTTTCTTTAAAGACATGCGCGGGAAAAGTTGTACATAACACAAAATTATGCGCGCATGTATACGGAAGTGCGCATCTTAATTTTGCAATTTCTTTACCCGAATGGCACTCCAAATGCTTGGAATTGTATGTTACTTCCTCATTGATATGCGTTAATACATATAGAGATTTCTGAAATAAAAAAGTGATGCGTATAAAATATTAATGTTACCTTTCGACAGTGCACACAACACTGCTATAAACAAAGGTAGCGCGTGCGTGTGTGCGTGCGTGCGTGTGTGTGTATTTGTCCAGATAGGAGATAACACATGACTAAATGTGAAGAAATTTTCTGAGATTCCATTGTACGTTTTGTTGTTGGCTTATCATTCCCACTCTCCTGAAATTATCAAACATGTGGAGCATTCGCTCATCTGATAGCTCTTGTTATTAAAAGTTTATTTTGTGTGTTCATTGATGAGTGTACAAATTGTTTAGAAAACATATTGCAAGAGAAATAACAACCATAGTAAGTAAATGATGATGATAATAATAATACTGATAATAATTATAATAATAATATTATTATTAATTATAAAATAATAATAATAATAAGTAAATAATAATAATAACCGAGGGAATTCCTTTCTATATGTTTGTAAATACCAAAATATAGAATTTGGTTGCAAATACTTGAGCTTTTGAATGCGAACTTTACGAGATTTTTAATAAAATTCGAATATGTAGCTACTCGTGGATAAATCGGCATTATAAACTGAAAATACTATTCCAAACTTGAAATATTAATGTCCCACGTTCGGATTCCTTTTTTTGCATAAATTCTAATAAATGAAAATGAAAAAAAAAGTATCCAATTATATTTTGTATCTGATTGTCGCATAATAAAACTTAACATTGTGGTGCAATTGGATGCACATTGAATACTTATTACTCAAAAACTAGCATTGATCTAGATCAATAATATTTCTTTATGTTATGTATGATTTTTATAATACAGGTGTGGTTTTACATCGCGAATGTGTAAGTATTTGGTGTTTATACATTTATGTATCGTTTACAAGTTTCTAATATGAAGATGTTTTCTTTTTTAAATGTTTAAAGTTGATTTTATTCTCGTTATTTGCGCAGATATTTAAATAAAGATTTTTTTCAATATGGTTGGGCAGATAGCGTTCAGTGATAAACCGTCTTTTAATATAGTCTGTCGATTTCTCTGCTTACAGGATTTCGAGATTACATCAACAACAGTCGTGAAAGAACTTTCCTTCAGCATCATGCCATTGTCAATCAAATACAAACTTCTTCTTGGACTAATTGTTTTAACTGGAACATTTATGTTCCTGCTAGAAAACAGCATTTCGTTACAGATCTATTCAAGGGTTGTGAAGACAGACTTATTTTGTAAGAATGATGCCTCCGTTTCTACGCATGACGTTCGTGAGCAAAGTCATCTAATTAATTTTCATGTCAACGAATATAACATTACAGACGAGGCACTAGAGATGATTGGCTACACGGGCAAAAACAACTCAACGAGTTTAGTAAGATTACGCGGGCTTTCAAAGTTGTTAAGTCTCATCAAACCGTATGTAAAACAAGACAATAAACTAAAACACATGTACTTACCACACAAACATGTGTTTCAGAATACAAGAATGGTTGCTGATGTTAATTGCAATGCTATATTTCAGGGTGATAAAACTGAAATAAAACGTGCAGATAACACAACACAAGTTAGAAATTTCCTCCAACCTCAAAACTACTCAGCAATGACAAAGAACTGCTCAAATTTTATACATGAGCGTGGATATATTGACCATCATTTAACGGAAGTTGAACGCGACTTTCCAATAGCGTTCAGTATTATCATGTTCACAGACATTGAACAATCTGAGAGACTTCTGCGCGCCATTTACAGACCACAGAACTATTATTGCATACATGTTGACTCCAAAACAAATCAAACCATATACGATGGCATGTCTTCAATTGCCAGTTGCTTTGATAACGTATTTGTGATGTCAACACGATTTGACGTACAGTGGGGTACAATGACCAATCTTGAGCCAGATTTGCTCTGCATGAAAGAGCTTTGGAACAAAAGTACATTGTGGAAATATTTCATTAATCTGACTGGACAGGAGTTTCCGTTGAGAACGAACTACGAACTTGTGCGCATTTTAGAGGCTTACAATGGATCAAACGACTTGGAGGGAACTTTAAAGAGGTAAATTGAAATCAATGTTCATAATTGCAGTTATACAAATTGACTCTGCATCAATGTTTCTTTTGCATGCAAACACAACCACGAAAGTATGGAAAAAAATTGTCATGCTACGATGCTGTATAAAAATATACATTAATTCGGAATCAAATATAAAAAAACGAAATTGTTTACGATGTGCTTTTTTTCTTTCGAATGTAATCATGGTAGAATCCATTCAGTATCTGATAGTATAGAAAGCTGCTATGAGTCGGAGTGTGGTGTTTTCCATTCCCCCGGGACAGGCAAAGCATCTGTTAAGAAGACTATCTGAAATGTTCGTATCACGTAATTACACATTGTTCGTGGAGACATACAGTGATAACCAAAGTTCATCTATATTTTCATCGCGATTTATTTTTGTTGAATATTTTCTAATACAACGCTTGCTAATGTTCATGACATACAATTTTACAGCGCGGCGGCCATCATGGCCGCCACGTAAAAAAGACGTGACAGATCTCAAAGTTCTATTCAAATCTAACCGCAGACTGACTACTTCTGACTACACCACTACATTTTGTCTACAGGTTAATTTGCATATATTTTCTTTATAACTTTGATTGGTCCTTAGCTAACGTGCTTATTGCTGATTGGTTGACTTGCTGGAATATACTAGAAAAACCAATTTATTCATGTATTTACCTGCTTGTCAAATACTCCAAAATCTAATTACTTTGTATTGGTATGAAGTTTTACTGTCATGTTTGTCGGTGCAATATTTTGTATAACCTATGCAAATAAGACTTTTCGTTGACCCGTTCATCTGTGCTATTTCAATAACTATATGAAGTAATACTAATCTCATGTCTATATGCTGACCCTTTCGTTTATTGAACTCATTGTGAAGTATATGGTCCCTCGATTTTCTTATCTAACTGACTTTTCATCTTGTTGACTCATCTTATACTCCACCCTGGATGTGTTCTTACTTGTAATAAATCTTAATTCAAGTTCTAGTTTATGTGTACTCTTAGATTATTTGTAAATGACCAATGTGTCACAAATTTGTTTTATTAAATTTTCAAACTTCATTCTAACATTGCATATCCATATTGTTAAAATATCTCCTTATTAATTTCTATCATAAGAATAAACAATATGCTATAAGAATAACTGATATGCATATGCTGTTACATATTAATTTCTATCATTTGTTATACTATATAAACATGACTAATTAATTTATTTATCTCTACGGGGTTATTACGTCACATTCGGCTGCGGCTTATTATTCTTCTGATTGCGTTTGTATCATGTTTCAAGGCATCAAACCCGGCTGTTGAGACTTGTGGTTAGGTATGCCTGCTCTGCTACTGATGTTGTGGCATGATGGTGTTTCTTTGTGATGAACTTTCAGCATTGCTTTCTGTTCTTATACACAGCAAGATCTTTTCAGACATCTTATTCCGAGGCTGTTCTACCTGCTGTTTTCCATGTTAACCTGGTCTTCATGATCTGCTGTAAAGCTATCTACAGGACTGTTCACTCGCTTGTATGGCCATGGATCGTATTGCACCGCCTTCCTTTCTGGTTTGGGCCAGGTGGTCGTGCGCATTTTTCATTCTTACGTCCGGGATTGAGGATTATGATTCTTGACTCCTCTAGGAATGGTTTCTGTTGCTGTCTGAATGACGCGTGTAAAGCAGTCTTTAATTATAGAAGTTGTCTTTCTTCTGTAACAACGTCTTTTGTAAGTTCGATTCTCCGAATGTTTTAGTATGGTTTTTAGTCTTTTGCACAAAGGAGAGCTGGTGTTGATGTCGTGACAGACAGCTGCTCTTGATCAAAACAGAACAAAGGATTTACACGAAACAAATAATTATTGTTTATGTGTGGTACTATTTCGTTAATTTCAATAAAAAAAACTGGCAATTCTTTTCGGATTATTAAAGATTCGCAATTGGAAATACTTATATGCAACAATGTTTAGGGCAAATAATTCCATGTCTAAATTGTTTGAAAATACCTTTGTGAAAACCATTTATTTAGAATAAGAGAACAAAGTACAAGATTGTTTTATTTTATTTAAATGTATATTCATTTGAAAACAAAAGCTGAAAACATTGTGGCAAAACGACACAATTCGACATATATGGAAGAACTACATTAAGACAATGTTATTAATAGACAATTTTTAGATACCCCCTTTAGTTGCCTCTTAATACAAGATTGACTTAAGTTAATCAGAAACAAATATCATGTATTTCTCATATTGTAATTTCTTCATATGCCATCTTGGGAACTTTAGTTGGATTTTTATTTTTAGTTGGATAAGTTTCTACTTCAAGCGTCATTTGAACCATGGACATTCTAATTGACACTTCATAGGCAAATTAAACTGCACAATTGATTGAACACGCTGTTAAATGAAAATCGAACGCATATAACTCAATTTTCATTGTTAAAGCATTTTCCATTTCACTTTTTGTTAGTTCCCGTTTGGCTAAATAAAGTAATTTGGTTATGTGTTTACCTCGATAGCGTTTCATGTGATATGAATCGTGTATCTACAAATAGATATGGATGCTGCAAAATAATTCTAAAATAACGAATTGAGCTATAAGTATGCAACTACAAACATGGATTTGCATATCATCAAACTATATTTTTGACCAGGGTCATTGTAACCCTTGCTTAATATAGAATACTGAATGTAAACTATGTCGCTTAATAACAATAAATCTATTGTATTCAAACGATGCCCATAAAAACCAGTAGTTCAGGTTACGCAAGGAGTCGCATATAGGGTATATTGGGTAAAAGTCAAGGTTACTGTGAGAAAATAAACAAGCATTGTTTGAACTCAATACCTTAAAACAGAAAGAGCAATTGTACCGGTAAACTTCGTACATTGATACCTTACATATACGGATGTCACACGGTATATGGTTCATCGAGTTCAAAGACACCGTTGCTCAGTACAGAAACGTAATTTCTTTATAACAAATAGAACTAGTATGATGCTAGTATATATAAATTATACACAAACGTACTTTCCATCACCAACAACCTTTAACATAGGCAACAAGAACATTATTTATATTGGCAAGAAACAACCTTGTTTATCGATCACACCATTATGTTTGATTTAATTCTGCTATTGTTATTAAACAAGATTGTTCATTTATCATACTTAAGTGGGTTATTGAAGTGAATCCATCGACTAATAAATAACGTGGCTGATAATACAAAAAGGCAACAATTCTCAATAGAATATTTTATCATTGCACACAGCCATAACAGAGGCACTTCCGTCATGCTTGAAACTATCATGTTTGCTTATAATGGATAAAAACTCAAAATAAAAACTGCTGCTTTATATCATGCCACCGGCATTTTACGAAAAGAAAGCGTACATAAATCAAGGGGGTTTACATTTTATGATATATAATATAAGTGAAGTAGGCGTGACAGTTGGGGCAGATGGTAAACTAAGTCCATGGATTATTATTTCCATTTTATTGGATTCGTAGACCAATATATAGTCAAAACGGTAAAAAACTTAACAAAACAACTACAATATCATGCACAGGTGGTAAGAGTGTGGCTATGTTATTAATTAGTAAAAACATCATTTTGAATGAAAAATAATAAAATTATTACGAATAATCAACTTGTCTGAACAAAAATCGCTATCCAAGATATATATACAAAGGTATCCCACTCAATTTCTTCTGGACATGTACATATCCTGTAATATGTATACAAATGCTGGGTCAAATTTTAAGAAATTACACGATACACAACTCGCGTGACCTAATCGTCAACGATCAGGCCCGATTCACGTATGAAATCTTCAGGTGTACAGACACACCTTCGCATTGGACCAATGAAATCACTTGTGTGTTTAAAATGTCGACCAGTTGAAATGTATGTAAACAAAGGTTTTAAACGGCGCTGGACAGTTAGTTTTGATGCATAATGTAACGACAAGCACGTTAATAATGTTTTTTCATACGTTTTATTGAATTATGGTACCGAGGTCCGTGAACTTTGCAAGGAAAATTCCCTTTTCTCCATGAATATTTCAGTCTAAGGTCGGGTCAGATCGGTGACGCAGTTTTCTTAATAATGCTGATTTCGTTGATCAATATCTGTTTAATGTTTCAAACGTTCAAACTGACTTAAGAGCCAACAGGGATCGATGGGAGAAAGCCGGTTCACCACCTCACAACATCACGGCAATAAAGGGGGCCGCGCACATTGTGGTCAACAGGGGCTTCGTGGACTTCGTGTTGCATGATCAAAGAGCCCATGACCTTTTGAACTGGACAAGACAGACGTATTTTCCCGATGAAACGTACTTTGCCACGCTCAATCATAACCCTCAACTCGGTGTACCAGGTGCTTATTTAGGTAGGTTCACTATCGTTTATTGACTCGGTTCATCTTCATTTCATGTGTAGCAAGAAGATGGCCCTTGTTAGGCTCAAGGATTTAGCAACAGTTTATAAATAAAGATCAATTTGGAATTAATAATTGTGTATTGCTTTAGCCATTGCCGGTGCATTTATTGAAACAAAACAAGGGTGCATCAGTGCTTCTTGTATATAATGTACATAATCCTTTACAATTTTAAAGGCTTAATTGAGTGTTTATTGCTTCACTTAGAACATCTTTATGTGTTATTTCTGTGCTAAATGCATGTAATGTTTTATTTTATAAAAGTTAGATTCGCTGACAAGATTTTACAGTTTACAGGTTATTTTTTACTTCTGACTGGATGATGTTATAGGTTGACACTGAAATACGCTTTTATTTGGTAATTGATGTGTAACCTCGAAGAACTTTCAAACGTCTGTTGGTGCGTAACGTCTTTGGGCAAAACTGGACGGAACTCGAGCTTGAAAAACAAAAATATAAAACTTGATATGTTGCAGTACTGGATATCGTTCGATTATTATATTAAATTCTTCTTTAAAAAATAGTCTTAAAAAAGTATATCACATACAGAAACAACACATATGCGCTCGATGGCAATGTTTTTTGTTTTATTTTATTGTTTTTTTAGTTACCCATTGTTTAGTATAAGGCATACTCAGTACACATACTAAATCAATAAAAAATCTTCCAACAAAACGTTTTAAGAAGTCGTTTTGTCGGAAGATTTTTATTGATTTAGTATGTGTATGCATTATAATTAATAATGGGTAACTGAAAAAAATAAAAAATAAAAATAAAATTAATTTAAAAAAACATGACATCGAGCGCCTTCGCAATGACATAAAGACCTATAAAATACAAAAAAAGGTCTTTGGCAAGTGAAACAACACACAAAGATTGATTCGCCAACTAGTCTATACATGTACATGTAAAGAAATGATCAATTTTTAAATATATCGATGTTTTGACATTCAAATTTAAATGCATAGTTTGTTGATTTTAAAGCAACAAATACTAAAAACTCTGAATATGTTGAACCATTTTCTAACCCGCTGAGCGAATTCAAGATTTCGTTCATTCAAAAACGGTTCGGTATCACTCGGCCATTTCCGTATGCTGAATTCAGAAGCCTATTGCAAGTTTTTTTATATATGGGTATACATGGCTTTGACCATCCGCCTAGAAAACAATTATTTTTCGAGCATGATCGAGAACCAAAAAATGGTCAAGCTGAAAACTGTATAATAACGTTGCCTCACAAGAATATTGCCATTTTTCAATGTGAACAATGTACGGTACATATACTTTATAATAAACTTTTATGTTCACGATTTGGTTATGATGCAGGGGTACCCGAGACGGACGATGTGCTAAAGCCGTTCATGACGCGTTTCAAGGATTGGGGCGAAAGAGAGTGCCATGGCAAACGTGTGCGCGCCATATGCATCATAGGCACAGGCGATCTGCCGGAACTGGCTCAGAGCAAAAAGCTCTTCGTGAACAAATTCCACCAGAACTTTCATCCCTATGGTTACGATTGTCTTGAGGAACTCATCGCCAACCGCACCCGAGACATTTACCTAGGAGATCTCGCATTTGATTCTAGATATTACGGGACTTTGGGATTTGTAAAGAACAAAATCTAATGTTGCATGGGAAGCACATTTGTTTGCTGCAAGTTATATGCGTACCATTGTAATAATGTAGATTTAAGTGTGCCATATATTAACTGTATTACATATTTTTCATATTTATGTTGTAGGGAAGGCTCCGATTTAAAAAAACGTTATCCTGGATACTATTTAAGAATTACTGTATTGCTATATTGATTCTAAAATAGATAATAGTATATGTTAGGCTTTACATGTACGTGAACAGCCTGGAAATTGTATTGCGTGTTTAAGTTGTTTTCATTAGCTCTTTATATACATGTGCTTTGCGCTATTTCATTTCAGTATTTCATATTGTTTACACAATCGCGTGGTTGGCTAGCATGCGAGGTTTTGTTAAATGGGGACGTATAGCTGTGATAAACACACAACAGGTAACTGTCTGATCGTTCTGTTACATAGCAGTCTAGGCACGAATAACATATCGACTCGGCAAGCCTCGTCGTTTCATGAAAATGTGTATTGGATATATTGCCCTGACAGTAGAGTCTCAAACTTTTGACGTTAAAGTATGACATTGACTTTCCGCAATCGTAACTTACTCGCGACTTCTGCACATTTGTAAAACACATCATTCAGTAGATATAGAGAGTATGTGCCGGGCATGTAAATAGAAGCTCAAACCGTGAACATTTATGCACGACCTTGAACTTTAGCAGGCATCTCTGACTAATGTTGTGTGCAAATGTTGTCAATAACCGAAGCATTTATCCAGAGTTTCATAAACATGATTCAATGGAGAGAACGCATTCTCTCGATGACAAAACAATTAGCCTAGTTTCACCAAATCCTTCAATGGGTATTTACTATTGAGCGGACAAGAACAATGGAGGCACACCATATTTTATTTAAACAACGGCATTGACCTCAAGCTGGCATGGAGAACCCATGCATTCCACACTTCGTAACAATGCCTTAAGTTCGGCAAGTTTTGTGAAAATCCGTAAAAGTGTATGACACACATATGTGTTACGGCAAAGTGACGACATTGCAGATGGAATGACGGACGAACAAATGTCATTCCCATAATTCTTCTTATAACCTTACAGCGGAGGATTAAACATATTGTTTGACACAATTTGCCATTTTTTATATTTATTTAATGATCAAACGTAATTTCTAACCACGGTTGCAGGAGAGGACATGGTTGAGCTGCTGATTCATTTGCGCGTACAATGATCCTCATTTTACGCTTCTTGCAATGTTCTGTAAATATTTTGATTGGCGTTTTTTATTATAATTGTGGGATTTATCACACTTGTAAAAACCTCGGACAGACCTTTGCTTTCTTTCAACGGCTTGAATAAGACAGTATTTCAATGCAGTTCACATTCTACATCAAACTAAAATTTTGAACGTGACAAAGGAGCACGGTATGTTTTAATGTGATTGGACATTATTTGTGTTATCGGTATCTGATCATGCATATATATCTTTATATTTGTATATTTCACAACTCCTATTAAAAATGCATAATTCGAAAACGCGTTTGTTTCGAGATTTATTATTCTCTTTTGTTGGCATCGCTATCTTTCTTTGAACAGTATAAATTATTGTAAATCGTGCATGCATACTTGTATAAGATTTTGTTACAGGTATTCATACGGGATCTTAAAGATACATTGTACATTAAGTCAACTTGCTCTACAAATGGGAATACAACTATCGTCTACAAATATTCAAATCTTCCACAAATCGCTGGGTTACTTGAAGACACCTGGCCAAAGTACGGAATACTACGGAATACCGTTAGTGCCATCGTGGTTACACATTTAAATCCAGAGAGCGACAATGCGATAGTTCCATAGTACGATGGCGACAATGCGAAAGTACGATGGCGACAATTAGATAGTACGATGGCGACAATGCGATAGTACGATGGCGACAACGCGATAGTACGATGGCGTCAATGCGATAGTACGATGACGACAGTGCGACAATACGATGGCGACAGTGCGATATTACGATGGCGACAATGCGATAGTGCGATAATACGATGACGACAGTGCGAACAATACGATGGCGACAGTGTGATAGTACGATGATACGATGACGACAGTGCGACAATACGATGGCGACAGTTCGACAGTACGATGGCGACAATGCGACTTTGCGATAGTGCGATAATACAATGACGACGATGTTGTATATGAAGAAAATCTTCGAATCAGATCATCTCGTGTTGCAAGCGTAGATCAGACTCACACAAGCATATCGACCTTTGTTGCTGTCGTCTTTTGTTCATGTCTTGATAAAAAATGTGTTTTGAATTCAAAATGGATGAAATATGATCAAAATTTGTATATACACTGTTAGAAACTATAATCCATGAATTCACTTTCCCGAATGAAATTATACATTTGTTATTTTTTTCAGATTTCTTCATTTAAACCTTTGCATACTAATGTTATGTTTATTATCATTCCATTCTTCATGGCGTCAAAGCGGCATCCAAACGTCCCCGTTGTAAACGTGGACGCCTTCGCCTCCCCTGAACGAGTCGTTGTCTGCGCCGATGGTTTGTTTCATCAATATTTATTTCATAAAAATTTGGTCTGTCATAGGGATGTGTGCTCTGCAGGTGGTTTTCCATAGCCGGCTCGGTTTCGCACGAATATTCGCAATGTGTGCACTTGTATTCAAGGCGACAAAGTGCTAGACCTGAAATAATAACAATGCAATAATTAAGAAGTTCGTATTGTATATTCAAACACGGAGCCACACTTTGTCTCTGTAATATTATAAAAGCATATGTGTAATTTAATATACAATAAGTTTTTCGTCCGTTTAAGGTATTTTAACATTCAACTACCGCCATCTTATTAGTTTTAGATTTAATGTTCGTGAATAAGAACCTCGTTGGCTTGAGCCCTGTTGAAACGTCAACGGTAAATTATAGACGTCTATGATTCAACATTGCATGAACATTTCAGCTGTTATTGCATGTGATTGACAAAAGCGCATAAATATAACCAGACATGCAGCCATTTCATATTAGGTGTAATCAGGACACTTTGCGTTATAATCATAACTACCAAATTCAATTTGCAAAAGTGTCTACACCATTTTCAGTGTAAAATAATCAAATGCTTGTATAGATGGCTAACACAAAATAATTTCATAGAAGAATAACATTAATGGTCCGTGTATACACCGTTTTTTCCTTTTTCATTTAACATTCGAAACAACGAAACACGAAAATCAACGCATATAAGTTCATATTCCGATTTTCTAATAACCAAAACTTAAACAAAATACGAAACAAAATTAACTTCTTTATATCGTTTTTCGTTGTACTTATTATAAAACAAAAAACGAAATTGATTCCCCTATTCATATTTCGTTTCAAATCTTATAACAAAAGTAAATGTTTGAAAATTGGAACGGATTGTTTGATCCCGTTTACCGTTCTTAGTTTGAAAGAACGGTATACGAAAAACGAAAATCGAGTGGCGTTTGCGGGATGTGCTGCTGTCTTGGGGAGGTAACTCATTAGTGGCTTTTTGCGCGTATTTTTCTCCCTTACATAAGACTTAATCACTTATTTCCATCAGCATGGCATCCTACGTGCTTTTTTTCGTGGAGGTTAAGACACGCCCGTAAGGGACAGAGACGTGGATATTTTCAGTTGTTTTTCCAGGCATTGTTTTCTTTCCAATTTGAAATGATCATAATCTTGACATCGAAAGGTTTTCCAACGTACCGGTAATTCATGCCGATCCAGCCGATTAGATAGGGCTATTATAATTAGCCTCTTATGACACTTCTTGTTCTTTGCCCCTATGCTATGTAAATTCAGTACTTATTTAAAAAAAAAACTCGTTTTAATCCTATTATCATGGGGGGGGGGTGTTCCTTACATTTTAAGAGCTGCAATACCCCGTCCCCTGAGTCCTGTATTCCTATTTTTATTACCCGTTAGACCCACATGACATTTTAAAGACACAATAATCGGCGGCGGCTGCTAAAATGTCCCTATGTTTTACTTTTAACGTCACCTTACATAATAGAATGTCAAAGTTGGTTTAGTACAGCCACTATTGAAAGAAAGAACAGGACGAAAGGAGAATAAATATCTAAAAAATGTTTTAATCTTATGGAACGGTCAAGTGCAAGGTGTCTGATATATAATTTCCAATTCGTTCGATTAATAACAAATACATGTTGCACTTAACAACTGCATTGTGATATGTCTAGTGATTTTAGCTCTAAAACAAGAGTTATAACCAAACAGCTTATATGAAACCGCTTTGCGCTTGAAGAAAATGAAATTAACTTAAATATAATTAATAAATGTACCAATTTAATAACTTATTAAACAACATATTTAATGTTCCTGAAAGAGCGCCCAAGATTAAGTTATTGCTAACAAGCTATGTACATTCCAATGATATTATAACGCCGCTTAATCTTTTTTCCTTTAAACGTTACGTTACTTAAAGAAGGCGAATATCATGCGTCACGCCTATAGAATCTACTTGCACTCGTTGAAATGTTCCGTTTATGACCTCGATTGTCTCCTAAAATGAAACTCGAATGCCATTATAGAAAAGTGTTTACATTTGTAACAATACGTGTATGATTTGCTGAGTCAATGATATATATGAGGAGCGCGCCATCAAGCGTTCGCTTGCATGATCTGTTAAAGTACATTTATTAGTCGAAAAGTGTATTATTTTATTCGTTTTATACCCATCCAGTTCATTTTAACAGTCCTTCACAAATTGGACAAAATCTGTACAACCAAACAAAAACGTTATTAAAAATAAATAAATAAATTTGTAGCAACGTCAGAGTTGTAACTTATAAAATAAAATCTATTGACATAATGTTCTATACTTAGCGTTGATTTTTCTGTTATTTGAATGATGTGTTCTCGCAAAGAGTTTCAAATAATTTTATAATTGTTATAAGCAAATGTTCTTTATTCTATAAAGGGAGCACCAAATATAATCATGCTGATAAAATTTAAAAAGAACTCAGTGCGTGAACCGATAGCTTTATGACAACATAAATTGTTACATTCAGGAACAGTGTCGCACCCTACATTTGCAACTTGTTGCAAATCAATGGTTCGATGCAAGAACTGCATGGACACCTGGTATGAGACCCCACCGCCAGCCAGTTACCCGAAGTGTATGAGCCAGGACGGCACACGACGTGCCATGACAGGGCTTTATGAGGCCGTGCATGCTCTTAGGAATAATTCACCATACTAATTGAATGTACATGTGTATATGATTAGCAATAATGTGGACTTTTATTTCATTTCTTAAACCGATATGAATACAGTGTAGTAAATAATTCGATTGTTGTTTATTACTTGAAGAGATAGGCTACGCCGAACAAAGATATTTTATTGTGCAATGCTTATTGTAATGCATTGTATACATTAAATCAAATCCAATGACTTGAAACAAAAGCAGGCATTTATATTGGTATCGTTATATAACTTTACTGTTGATCTATTCATTATTCCATTAGACTAGTCAAAAAGAGCTGTGCCAAGACTCGTCTATTCTTCCTCTATGATACATGTAAAAGTGAACATTTTATAATTCAAAATAATAGTTTCAAAGGGAGGAAACTGCGCACTAAGATTAATCATGAGTTATCATCCAAATAAATCTGCGCAGCGCCCCTCGTTTTCCGTTTTCCGTGTATCGTTTTATCAAATCAAGAACGATAAATGAGAGCAGGCGCTTTGTTTCAATTGTCAAATATTGAATTTTTTTGTAATTTAAATTGAAACGAAATAGGAATATACATACACGTTTCGTGTTTTCTTTTGTAATTAGTAAAACGAAAAACGATATAAATAAGCCGATTTGTTCTTCGTTTTTGTATTTGTTTCGGTTATAAGAAAATCGGAATATGAACTAATATGCGTTTATTTTCGTGTTTCGTGTTGTCGAATGCAAAACGAAAAACGAAAAGACGGTATGTACACGGACCATTAATAGATAATATAGTGATATTTAGTTAATAAATAATTTATAAAAATAAACATTACAAATGGTATTATATTGTAATTAAAACGCATATTGCTTTTTCTGTAAACAGCAAACATATGTATAATATTATAATACAAATAGTGCTTAAATAACATAAAGATAGTACCTACCTAGGCATGTAAATATCACAAACGCAATAAATATACGCGCCATCTTCGACGTCTGCCAAATTCAAAAAGGCAAATGAACTATATATATGTATGCAAATAATGAGGATAATTAAAATTGATAACTAATTTCATTTAATTATGGTATTGAATGTCATTTTTATACTTACGTAGTAATTAACATGACTGGCGTGAGTCTGTCGCCCAATTAATCATTCGCTGTTAGAAATAACCTTCCGATTTATATAAACGTATTTGTACGTCACAAGTGTCTATGAACCTGGCCTAGGAATCCGACTTAAATGATTTGTTTAAAAATGTAAACGGTTTTATGTCGGTGCAGTGCGTGAGATAGTTATTGAAGATTACAATCAATCATTATTGATCTTAAACAATACTATAGTTGTAATGTATGTAACAAATGACTGTAAAACATGGAAGGCGTGTTCTTTAATGACATTTACATGCAAATAAATACGGATGATTCATTATTGTTTTGTAACAATCGAAGCTATGGAGACATACACACACACATAAGCGCGGGCGAATGATAAAATATACTCATCTTCGCATGCGTGTGTGCTGTTTATTTATAATGCAGATGATGCAGTATGTACACCTATAAGCGTACAGTTAATGTATGACGTGCGTATTGCATTCGTCTTTTGGCATATTGTTCTATCGTGTTTACATATTATGTCTGTTAAACAAGTGGCAAACCTTTTTATCATCCATCGTTATTGTATTAATGTCTTGCTTTTAACATTTTAACTTGTTTGTTCTCGTTGAAAAACGGATTAAAGTACTCGGGCTAAGATTTGCAAATGGTGACATATCTGAATTATTTTGCCATTTCAACGATACTTGACACCAGAGATAATAGCACAATAGTAAATGAAGCGAAAAGCAACATAATTAAGTTTATACAATGTAAAAACAGAAGTATAATTATTATTCAGTTACCAAGGAATGCAATGTGGATTAAAACCAAGAGAACAATAGGAAGATTATACATTTAAAGGGAGACAATCCTATCTGGCTGTAACATAGTCTCAACAGATTTATCCCTTAATAAAAATGACAAGTACCACAGCATGAAGGTTTTAACGTTTATCTAAAGGTATTAATATTTAATTTTCGAAAGCGTCACACACCAATCGGTTAAAGAGGCTGTCATCCAGATTGACGAAAAAAGAAAAGTTCTAAAATACCGTATTTTTTACAATTATTAGTTTATATTGATTAAAATATCAAGACTGGTATATTACATGACTTGAAAAATGTTGTAAAGTTTTCATATTTTCAGTATATTCGGTAATAAAATTTTACTGAGTATATCTACCAGAAAATTTGGAGAGTTCTGTTGTTGTCGTTAAATTTTGTGAAACTACGAGGATTGCTTATATAAAGTATAAAATACAATTCTCATTATATGAGCATGGATGGACGAGTGGTCTAAATGGGAGACTTCTTACTCTTTTTACTCCAGGACTCAAGCGGTCAGCGGTTTGAGCCCTGTTCGGGGTTACTTATGTTTTCTTTTCTTTTCTTTTTTCTTGATTTTTACTGGAGATTTTTAGATCCAATGTTTAAATGTATCAGTATAATGCATTAAATGACGGTATTTTAGAACTTTTATTTTTTCGTCAATCGGGTTGACTGCCCCTTTAATATGTTTGTAAGAGAAAGTTTTTGTTTACATGATTAACTGATTAATTTAAAACAGCAACACAACCTTAGTTATAGGTAAACGAAAATACAATAGTTCTTTTTTTTTTGAGTCGACCACCTTAGTCACGCTTCAAAACAAAAGTCGGGTGACCTGTTTACAGTAAGATAGTTAACCAGGCACAAACCACAAAAAAATGTCGAACGCGATACTGTATTTGAACATGACGTTTTAGTAAAAATGTTGTTCATATTTAAAACCAGTATTTAAAGTCATGCTACCATAAATTTCATGAAGTAATGTTGTTGTTTTTTTTATCTGCAAACGAACAATATATTAAGATAATCAAGTGTTCAATGCGACAAAAAGTATGACTGAAAAATACAAACAACGAAACCAGTACACTTTGAGTCTCTTCTAACGCAACACTTTTCAAACTTGAGTATCTCAGTAATGAGTTGAGATTTTTATTTACAAGTGCGAATGTTATCATTTGACTATATTCTGTGCATCATTCATCCGTGACTATCGGGCGCTTTTAAACGTGGGGTAAGTGTGGTTACGTGAACATTGTGCACGTGAACATGTTTCACTAACACATATTGTTTTAAGTGTATACAGTGACTAGGAATCTTTCACTCATTTAACATTGCAGCCGTAATGAGTTCAGTCGAAATAAAACTATAACTGTTTGTGAAGATGTATTGATTACAAGAATAGATGTAAACCCTTTATTGTATTCATTTATGTTATTCTGTTTTATTCACAGTGCGTCACAGTTCGTCACAGTATGTCTGTGTCAGTAACCAGGTTGTGATGGCTCTCAAGAACGACAGAAGGGCAGACGGGCGAATGTATCGCCCCATCGGTGCAAAAAAGTACCATGCACCTTCTTATTTCAATATCACTTGGTACCTTTTTGCACCCAAGGGGCATATGTGCCCTCAGTCCATTTCAATTAAATGGTAGAAGACAGTTCTTAATTACATGTCATTGGAGCTTATGATCAGTAACTTGGACCGGGTGTCTGCCGATTAGCCATGATGCAAATGTACGTGTTCTATGGACAACGCGTCTTCAAGATAACGTGCAGAAACCAACGCATATTACATAGTTTTAACAAAAATCGAATGTTTAAATGTGCGTGATTATCATGGTACGTTAAATCTAACAAAACAATATGCTTTATTTTCAACTTAGAATTAAACTACTTAATCTTGCGGCATATTTCCATTTCCACGTCTTAGAGGGATTGGTATTAGTAATTAGTGTGACAGATTAGAATTTTGGTTGTATATCAATTTGAAATTGAATTTCTGAACAGAATTTCGCTGTGGTGAGGAAAATTGATGTACATATAGATGTACGAGCGTTTCATCTCTCTACGGCGTTTAAGGACCTGTTAGGTTAACAGAACATGGTTTAATGGAAATTTACGATGTTGCAACAAAATGTACTTTCATGGGAATCATTTTCCGCGTATGTCATGTTTATTTCTATTTAAGACGTTATGGTTCCTATGCTTTGAATTGGTTCGATAACATAATGCACTACCTGCTTCAGGTATTGGTATACACCAATTAGTCACATAGCTTCCCGTTTAAGGCAGTGTTAAGATCTAGATCTCCAAACATGTATTGCATTAGAAAAATGTTCAATATTAATTCAACATTTTTATATAGTTTAACCTACGTATTAAGTCACTAGAAAGAATACGCGCATATATGGCAAACTATAAGTAAATGTATTTGTTATCTATTTTAACCAGGCAGCATTTCATAACGTACCGGACAATACATAAGTGCCAAGGATAGGACAAGTTGGGCAGCCAGAACAGATTCTAAGGCAAATATGTTTTTAAACTAAATGCATAAATTTGAAACACCGATTTTACGATATTCAAACAATTAATGAATATTATCAGTATGTTAATATTAGTTGATAACACAAATTTAATCATATTACTTGGTATATACTCAACGTTAAACAAAGAAATTAAACTACAGTAACTGCATAAACACTTTTCGTTTCATAGTGTAAGGTCCAGTACGGCATATATATTATATGGAATTAAAAGGGGCAAAAACGGGTTTGCCGTATGAATACCTCTTCACTAAACACACATAAAACACATGTGTCACATACACTGATGCCCGAACAACTCACGTTTGAAATAATTCACTATATAGTCTACGGTAAACACAAAGTCAAAGCGGCAAGAAAATGACGCAAGAATGGGACAACATATTAAAAAGAAAATGAGTTTAAGGCAAATGACGCAAAAATGGGACTACATATTAAAAAGTGGAAAAACGGACCAAGATCAATTATTCTAGTAAACTCGTCTCAAAAATTGCAATTGTTATGATAATGTTAACATAAGTGTATTTCAACTGTGTATGTTGCAGCAAGATCAATGCAGATGTTAAAAAAGGGTCATTATTATATAAACAATTTTCGCACCCACAATTCCTGTCTCAACGATCTTCCACGTATACAGGCTATTCAATAGTAAAAGTTTTAGAGAGATCCACCGAGTAGTTATTGAAGAGCTAAAGACAAAAACAATGTGTGCACATTAAGGCCATCTAAATGTAAATGTTTGAACAAGATTCCTTCAATAAAGAACAAAAAGGCATAACACAAGGTTCTCGACATATCTACGCACGGACGGACCTACGGACGGACCTACGGACGGAAATGTGCAATTCTTAATGCTGCCACTACGTGGAATAATGACAAATTACTCTCTTCGCGTATATGTTAATTTTTTTCATGCAGCTGTCATCTAATTTTCAACATTTTCTGTTTTTTCATATGATGTCTTCCCTGCTGGGGCAAACAAAAAGTCAACTAATGTATGCTTTCGTTCAATATAAATGTTTGTTGTTTGTATATGTTAAATATATATCGAATACGTTTTAATGAACATCTGCATCAAACAAATGTCTGAATAAGTTTGACATTTTGTAATAACGAATACATGTTTGACATATGGTTAACGTTGTTCAACATATAATTGTGACTGTTCTTTAATGCTTATAGATACATATCATGCATACTGTGTGAATAAGCAATTATTTCTGCCTGATTGTGATTGGAATGCAAATACCTCTGGTATAGTGCTCGTCATTCACATAGACATGTAGAGTTTACAAGTTCGAGTTAAAACCTGTTTTATTTCTCTGCCGATAAAGGTTTACACACCACCACCGCCACCGAAGCCGACACCACCGCCGCCGCTGCCGCCGCCGCCGCCGCCACCACCACCACCACCATAACCACCAATCCTACTATCAGAAGATAAAACGTTTGATCAAACTTGTTTTAGAGATTCGTTCAAGCCGATTTACTGAATCATGTAACACAAACAATATATTGCAAAATATGTTTGTTAAATAGCTGTTATGTATGTTTTGATTAATGCGAATTATTTGCGAATTAAAGGACAACCGAAAAATCTTATTTATTGTACTAATTCAAAAATGAACTGAAATATAATATTTTCTTCTTGGAATACTTTTTATTTGTATGTATTGACTTTGCTGAAAACGTGATGTAATAGAACCCGATACTAGTTTGTGTAATTTGATTCATACAATATATCATTGACATCTGCATTGGGAGAGTAGTATAATTGTAAGTGAATTGGGCCATTTTAAGGATGATAAAACACTTATTAAATCATAATGATCCATTAATACTTGGTTTATACAATTGTAATTTTCATGCGAATCTAAAAAGATATTCGATGTATAAACTCGATCGAACAAATTGTTATGCAGTTTTCTGGTGAAACAGAGTAAAAATGAATGAAAATGAACTAACAGCATATCTCAAACGCAGTTCATTGCAATACATGTTGAATGTAATTACAATTAACGTTAAAATCATCACAGAAGGACGTTCAATAAGTTGGTTGGAAAATGTTTCGATGTTCATTGCCTCGGCAAATCAAGAATGTTTGTTCCATAATGCAACTTGTTTTTACACATGTAAAAATAACAGAACAGAAAATGTTGATTGTATCAAAAGTATGCACAGCGCTTTAATTACTCCAGAAAAATGATCGACACAAAAAAATGAGACAATTGAATAAGCGATGAGTCGTGTGTGCAATGAAACGTTTAATGTTAATATAAAAAA
>NC_068361.1:11444495-11536995 GCF_020536995.1 Dreissena polymorpha
TACATGGACACTATTATAGACAAAGATATTGAACAAACAAAAAGTCTTCCCTCAAGAACTGTCGTAAATAGACAGCGTGTATTATATTAATAATCAAAGCGCTGAAGGCACTGAAGATGTTCGCTATTGCATAATTTAACACGCAATTCATTTTTCAAAATCAATCGCAAGTTTGAAATGAACACACGCCATTCAACTTTAAAAAGTGTGTGTCATAGCGCACGGGTCGAGTTTTGTGTGCACTTTTTATCATCCTTATTATTTCATAGAAATAACTAAGACAAAATAAAAACAGCATGCTTTTTTGGAAGTTCTGAAAGCAAAGAAAGTATGATGAAAATGGTAATGAGAACTTAATATAAAGAAAATTTGCAGTCACCATCATATTAAAGGAATATTTTTTCTAATATCAAATGACTATCTCACCAAGAATATAAATTCATAATGAAAGTTCCGTGTACAAAACTTTTGATTTTTGACACCATATACAAATTCAAAATATACAATAATCTTCGTATCTTGTATATGGAGGAATAAAAGTACATAAACATTGCTGTTTATGCTTTACTTGTTACCCGAGCAGTTCACACGGTGTCAACAACGCTAACATAAACATAGGTATAGAGCACTAATGCGCTTTTAGGCGAAGCTGTTTCAGTTTTCATCTTAGTGACTTTAACATAACGCCAACAGACACGCATGAATATTTTCGAATATTTAATAAGCTGATTCGAGATACAACATCTGAATTTTTGCTACATCACTGCGTATGTGCTCAATTCAAAGGATGTAGCACTGTTCAGTGTAAGGAATTCCGGACTACTCTCTTTATGCTCAAACGACACAAATTGTGGCCCTGTTACAATAACGCGTTATAATCCATCTCGCAGAATTTCAATTTCGCCTCCAAGATGAGAAAACAATCATTAGCGAAATAGTATAGTGTCACGATCAGAGAAAATCGTTTAATTATCATACCACAATGTTTGCCGTACTTGGTCAGCACGTCTGGAAATCATTTCTTAATGCGTCGATAGGCTGCCATTATTAACAAGTTTGCTATTTTGAATTCAATTTTGTATCAAAAAGCATTGTTTTTAAATGTGGGATTTTCAATTCGCAATGAGATTTGTAATGACCCTCGTCATGCGAAAATGGGTCTTATTCCATATGCGCCCATCATATAAATAGCCCACTCAGCTATCCCTCCTTCTGGTAAGGAGAAACATAACATATTGAGTGATTTTAAAGCGAACAGCGTCGCCTATGGCCTGACTGCGCAAGAGCACATGTTGGGTTTAACAAACGCTTGCCGAAACGCATAAGACCCATTTTCGCATGACGGCGCTATTGACGTGTGATTTAAATGTGACGAAAGAAAACTAAGTTTAAATCAAATATAAACATACGATATATTTCGATAATGAAGAAAGATACTCATAACAAGGCATATGAGGACACATATGAAGTGCTCTCCCGTAGTATATTTTTTATTTACTCACACTAATGTGTGGTTTGACAATGCTAACACACATTTCATACGGTGAATATGCAGCTTACAAGTGAAAAACACAACACAATAGTTTAACTTTTGTTTAATTGTATTCAATTATTTAGAAAAGTAAATTGCTAACTTTATTTCAAAGTCGGCGTATACGCCGACTACATTTTTAAAATTGTTATAAATATATTTAATATAATATATTTAGTTGTTTTCGGTTTTAGCGATTATAAAGCATTTTCGAGGTTGCCTATAGTATGCCTGAGTAATTGATGAACTCGTATCCAACTGTCAATGTATTGAGAACTGTGAATATAAACAAGCTAAACCTTCTACTAAGCTTCTACTATTGCGTTGCTAGCACCCGTAAATACAAAAGATCGCCGCTATGTGTTGAGAACCAAGAACGCTTTCCAGAAATACCCGATGTAGTAGCTTCAACGAGGTTATGAAACAGGTCATTCGTATTATTATTATAAATTATTTGTTATATTCGGGTTAAGCGATTATGATTTTTTTAGTCTATCGTATCGCTGAAGTTATTGTTGAACTTATGTTCAACGTTTTATAAATTGAGAATATAAATAAGCGTCAACTTTTTCCCAAATCTCTCAATTCACGACCTGTACTACGTCATTGAGTTGTATGTGAGAGCGTAACCTATTGCGTTGTTATCGCCCGTAAACTTTCCTTTGTTTATCGACAGGCGCATCTATTAATAGCCTCACATCATGAATGCCAAAACACCCGCGAAAAAGAACCACGTGACCAAATAGGACGCTAAACGCAAATACCATGCGACTACGACTTTAATTATGTAAGAACGCTCCGCAATTCCTCTGAAGCCGGGGCCTTGTGATTGCTTTTACGTAAAGAATTGACCTCTAACTGAAGTATGCAAAGGAAACGCAGCACCTAATTGACCCATTCCTTCTATGTGCGAAGGCAGATTGAATTTTACTAATGTATGGTTTGCCTATTATAACACACATTATAACGCGGTAAATATGCGACTAAAAGTAAAAAACACTATAATTAAACTTTTGTTTTTAATTAAGTTATTTAGAAACCAAAATTCCAAACCTTATTTCAAAACAGCAAGACTACATTTTTTAGAGAATATTCTTGTTATATTTAAATGTTTTTTAACAGTTTCAGCGATAATGAATCATTTTTATGTTGTCTATCGTATCCCTGTAATAATTGTTGAACTCATGGTCAACGTGTTATTAATTGAGACCTGTGAATATAAACAAGCGTAACCTTATACTAGTGCGTAATTCTCACCCGGACTCCCCTTTGTTTATCGCCAGACTCAGATTTATGAATGAGATGAGCGAAAATACTACGTCACGCAGACGCAGCAGAAAGTGGACTATTTTAATCATTCATAAACAATCTCCTCCGCGACACGTGCAATACGATCATTGTTTTTTTAATTCTTTTCTATAAAACACCATTCGAAACTATTGCATTTAACACGATATTAATATAATGTTTCCATTTGTGAATAAACATAATTGGAGAACTCAAACCTCTTGCATAAATTATACAACTCTTTCTTCGCGCGTAGTGTAAGCGGGAATTGGGCTAATCATACCCAGGCCGTATCGACCTGAATTTTACATCAAGCACATTAGACGGTCGCTAAAGCGACCATCTAAAAACGGAAGCCAGTATATACACCCTTAAACTGTCAATCAAGCAATATATATTCAAATATCACACAATCACACACTTTGACAAACGTGTATACTTCTCAACGAAATCTAAAATCCTAAGCCCGTTCTACATGTGCCTATGCTAATACTGCAAAAAGGCAAAGGGCTGTTTCATTTCAACAATAAAAACGAAAACGGCCATCGTTATAAAACTTTCTCGACACTAACCAATATATTTGTTTATAAGGTATATTTTCATACACCAATCCGAACTAAAATGCAAATGGTGGCATTTTTCGTACAGACATGCCCTACGTAAACTACACTGATTTAAGCGTTGACTTGAATAACAGACCGGCGAGATAATTAGAGTAATGTTATGGTGTTGGTATATTAAAAGTGTCATCAGCAGTCATTAAACACAAGAATAAAACATCATTGTAATAAAAGTAAATGAGTGTACAATGTGCGAGATGCATAATGTGGTAGCAAGAGCTTGAATGTGTGTACAATTTAAGGCACTTAAAACGTAACAGGCATATTGTGAATAGTGTCTTGATTATTTGTCAACTGATTTCGTAAATATGTTTTGAATATGAACAACCTCATTATATTTAAATCTCTTGTCTATAAATTATATTCGTTTAGATCCACAGTCTTTTATTAATCAATATCACTCTAAAATAAAAATTGACGTACTCTTAAAAATATGTTGTTACCGATATAATCATTTAACAGTATCTCATTCAAGCATATTCTTAACAAGTATCCATTCCTGGTTTTCATTGATGTAAACTCATGGTTCCGATGCCAAATTGGAACATGACTCTCATCGAGAGCCCATATTACCAGTAGAAGTAGCTAGGCTTCTGGGACAGCGACGTTTTGCAGCCGTCTCCCTTCCGTTTCCCTTCCGTGTCCCAGGACATTCTATATATAAATGTATAGGTAAACAAGGGACAAAATTGTCACAAAACCAGGTTTTCATTGTGAAAAAAAATCTGATAAAGGGAGAAAACTCAAACTGAACTTTTGAAATGAACAAACAAAATTAACCCCCTTTGTAATTTTTTTTTAATCTATTTTTAGTCGTGGCGACCTTGACATTGGAGATATTGACGTGATTCTTTCGTGCGACACACCGTCCCATGATGGTGAACAAATGTGGCAAATGATTTTAAAATCTCACAATGAATGACATAGTTATGGCCAGGACAAGCTCATTTATGGCCATTTTTGACCTTTGAACTCAAAGTGTGACCTTGACCTTGGAGATATCGACGTAATTATTTCGCGCGACACACCGTCCAATAATGGTGAACAAATGTGCCAAATGATTTTAAAATCTGACAATGAACGACATAGTTATGGCCCGGACAAGCGTGTTCCGCCCGCCCGCCAGCCCGCCAGCCAGCCAGCCAGCCAGCCCGCCAGCCAGCCAGCCAGCCAGCCAGCCAGCCAGCCCGCCAGCCCGCCCGCATTCGCCAATCTAATAACCAGTTTTTTCCTTCGGAAAACCTGGTAAATAATATCTTTTTCAAGATATTACATATTTCCGAAAGGTCAAGCTCGGGGCGGCATCCCATTCGCAAACGCGGCGGCTCGAGGACTTTTGACCACTACCAGTTAATCGTGAATTTTACAAAAAAATAAAATGAAAATGGCTTAAGTATATTTTTTTTACTGTATAAAATGGATGGCCAAACGGTACAAGAATTGATTCAACGGCGTATTCAGCAAATTGAAAATCAACCACCATCAAATGAGCATTTATATAAAGTTTTACAAAAATGTCAACATGATCAAAAAAGAATGAATACTCGAAAAGCTATACGTTTAAAATCTAAGAAAAACAGTTGTCTCTATAAAAATCATCCTGTACTTGACTTAAAAAAAGATTAAGGTCCATTTCCAAACCCTCACTTGGGCATGAAAATTACAAGTCTATTAGGTTTTTATTGTCAACCCATGAATTAAACGATTCGGGATATCCAAGCCACTTGACTAACGACTTGTCCCCGCGTTTTCGAATAACTTTTTCAATTCTATATACTTCTTGACTTGTTTTTTGTAGTTCTTGTTCATAAAACGTACCCTGTATTTCCTCATCATTATAATCAGTGATTGTATACGTTGGCGGATCTGTATATTGAACTTGTGACACTGTAAACACCTCCTCAGTCCATCTAGGTGTATATCCTTTTTCAAATATTCCCTTTTTCTTAATTATTCTTACCTTATCGCCGACTTCAAATATTGGCTTACCGTACTTTTGTGGGCGTTTGGAGTACACATTTACCCAAACAACACTTTCATTTTTTATCACTAGCATCATCAGGTGTCATTTTGATTGATGAATGCTTTGTGTTGTTATAGTCATTGACCATTGCATCTAAGACATCAACATATTTTTTGGTAGAGTTGGCTGAAAAGTATTTGAACATTTTTACCTTCATTGTTCTGTTCCATCGCTCTACCACGGAACTTTTCTCTTCGTTTTCTGTGGAATACAACTCGACTCCCAACGCCATAACGGTTTTATTGTAGAACTCCTTTCCTTTATCGACCCACAAGTTTTGAGGTTGTCTGTTTTTAAATATTTTGTTAAATGCTTCAGCAACCTCAACTCCGGTTTTACTCTTTAATGGAACAATCCATCCATATTTTGAAAATACATCAATAACTGTTAGCAAGTATCTTACACCATTATTAAACGTAGCAAAAGCTTGCATGTCTACTAAATCAGCAGCCCATATTTTATCAATGCCATGGGCAACGACTATTCTTTTTCTAAAACGTTTTACAACGGGTCTATGCAGTTCGTCTGCGAGCTCATCAGTCCATTTTAGTTCTTTAGCCACGACTTTTTTTTCCCCTTATAACCTAACCCAAACTTTGCCTTGGTAGATATTATTGGCTTTATTATACTACGCTCAATTCTTTCACGGATCGTTGGGTCTTTAATAGCATCCATTTGTTCAAGCATAATTTTATCAGCTGCGTTTGTACTTGCTGTATCTGGAAAGTGTTGGTAAGCTAAATCATGATGGTAGGCTGCATTATCAACTCGATCAACTGGTTTACTCCAGTCTTTATAAGCACCAGTTGAAGTTAATCGTTCATTTAAATTAGTTCCAGGTCCTGCAAAGTTCATTCCTGGAATATGTATTTCACCGGGAAATTTAGCCCATTGAAGCTTTACTTTACTAGTTACCGAATTTAACGACGAAACCAAGTCTCCTCCAGTTTTAGTATGCATTTTTACAAACCGCAAACGACGCACTTTCCGCGAGGCATTGGTTTATTGTTTTTACTTACAACATTTTGCACATCAACTGTTTCAGTTTTGCTTTTGCACTTTACGCAATACATTTTTAAATGCAAAAAAATAATTTATATTTAAAATGGAAGTTACAGATCTTTCGTGGAATGATGATATTTCAAAAAGATGCAACAGTAGACTTTTACCGAGATCAATACGAGGTCTTATTATTGGTAAAAACGGATGCGGAAAAACTATACTATTGTTAAACCTTTTACTACGACCAGGATGGTTAGACTACAACAACTTGCAAGTTTTTGGCAAGTCGCTATTTCAGCGGGAGTACAGAATTATTAAGAAAGCGTTTTAAGAAAAGCTGCCTAAAGAAGAGATTCTGAAATAGTTTGCCAAACAAGACTATATAATAGAGAATGACGTTTCACCAGCTCTTTTAGTTGAATTAATTGCTAAGAGTTTAGATTGGCCAGCTGATATTGAATGTAATTTTTTGAAACGTCTGATGATGTACCTGATCCTAAAGACTTCAGTAGCTCTAAAAAGAATTTAATGAAATTTGACGACCTTCAGTTGGAAAAACAAAACAAATGTGAAACTTATTACATAAGAGGACGCCAGAGCAATGTAGACTGCGTTTATCTCGCACAAAACTACTTTAAACTTCCAAGACAAACAATACGTGAAAATGAAAACTTTATGTGTTTGTTCCCACAGGACATGAAAAATAGTAATCACATCTACAACGATCACGTTTCAACTGATATGTCAAAAGAAGAATTTAGAAATTTTTGTAAAGTAGCCTGGGACCGTCCTCATGGAAGTATGTACACCTATAAGCGTACAGTTAATGTATGACGTGCGTATTGCATTCGTCTTTAGGCATTTTGTTCTATCGTGTTTACATATTATGTCTGTTAAACAAGTGGCAAACCTTTTTATCATCCATCGTTATTGTATTAATGTCTTGCTTTGAACATTTTAACTTGTTCGTTCTCGTTGAAAAACGGATTAAAGTACTCGGGCTTAGATTTGCAAATGGTTACATATCTGAATTATTTTGCCATTTCAACGATACTTGACACCAGAGATAATAGCAAAATGGGAAATGAAGCGAAAAGCAACATAATTAAGTTTATACAATGTAAAAACAGAAGTATAATTATTATTCAGTTACCAAGGAATGCAATGTGGATTAAAACCAAGAGAACAATAGGAAGATTATACATTTAAAAGAAGCCAATCCTATCTGGCTGTAACATAGTCTCAACAGATTTATCCCTTAATAAAAATGACAAGTACCACAGCATGAAGGTTTTAACGTTGGTCTAAAGGTATTAATATTTAATTTTTGAAAGCGCCACACACCAATCGGTTAAAGAGGATGTCATCCAGATTGACAAAAAAGAAAAGTTCTAAAATAGCGTATTTGTTTACAATTATTAGTTTATATTGATTAAAATATCAAGACTGGTATATTACATGACTTGAAAAATGTTGTAAAGTTTTCATATTTTCAGTATATTCGGTAATAAAATTTTACTGACTATGTCAACCAGAAAATTTGGAGAGTTCTGTTGTTGTCGTTAAATTTTGTGAAACTACGAGGATTGCTTATATAAAATATAAAATACAACTCTCATTATATGAGCATGGATGGCCGAGTGGTCTAAATGGGATACATTTTACTCTTTTTACTCCAGGACTCAAGCGGTCAGTGGTTTGAGCCCTGTTCAGGGTTACTTTTGTTTTCTTTTTTTTCTTTTTTTTTCTTGATTTTTTACTGGAGATTTTTAGATCCAATGTTTAAATGTATTAATATAAAGCATTTAATGACGGTATTTTAGAACTTTTATTTTTTTGTCAATCTGGTTGACTGCCCCTTTAATATGTTTGAAAGAGAAAGTTTTTGTTTGCACGATTAACTGATTAATTTAAAACAGCAACACAACATTAGGTATAGGTAAACGAAAATACAACAGTTCACATCGTTCTTTTTTTTGAAGTCGACCACCTTAATCACGCTTCAAAACAAAAGTCGGGTGACCTGTTTACAGTAAGATAGTTGACCAGGCACAAACCACAAAAAAATGTCGAACGCGATACTGTATTTGAACATGACGTTTTAGTAAAAATGTTGTTCATATTTAAAACCAGTATTTACGTACTTAACGTTTCTATGCATGACATAATATTGCTTTAAAAGTACTTTGTTTAAAGTCATGCTACCATAAATTTCATGAAGTAATGTTGTTGTTTTTTTATCTGCAAACGAACAATATATTAAGACAATCAAGTGTTCAATGCGACAAAAAGTATGACTGAAAAATACAAACAACGAAACCAGTACACTTTGAATCTCTTCTAACGCACCACTTTTCAAACTTGAGTATCTCAGTAATGAGTTTTTTATTTACAAGTGCGAATGTTATCATTTGACTATATTCTGTGCATCATTCATCCATGACTATCGGGCGCTTTTGAACGTGGGGTAAGTGTGGTTACGTGAACATTGTGCACGTGAACACTTTTCACTAACACATATTGTTTTTAGTGTATACAGTGACTAGGAATCTTTCACTCATTTAACATTTCAGCCGTAATGAGTTCAGTCGAAATAAAACTATAACTGTTTTTGAAGATGTATTGATTACAAGAATAGATGTAAACCCTTTATTGTATTCATTTATGTTATTCTGTTTTATTCACAGTGCGTCACAGTTCGTCACAGTATGTCTGTGTCAGTAACCAGGTTGTGATGGCTCTCAAGAACGACAGGAGGGCAGACGGGCTAATGTATCGCCCCATCGGTGCAAAAAGGTACCATGCGCCTTCTTATTTCAATATCACTTGGTACCTTTATGCACCCAAGGGGCATATGTGCCCTCAGTCCATTTCAATTTAAGGGTAGAAGACAGTTCTTAATTACATGTCATGGGAGCTTATGATCAGTAACTTGGACCGGGTGTCTGCCGATTAGCCATGATGCAAATGTACGTGTTCTATGGACAACGCGTCTTCAAGATAACGTGCAGAAAGCAACGCCTATTGCATAGTTTTAACAAAAATCGAATGTGTAAATGTGCGTGATTATCATGGTACGTTAAATCTAACAAAACAATATGCTTTATTTTCAACTTAAAATTAAAATACTTCATCTTGCGGCATATTTCCATTTCCACGTCTTGGAGGGATTGGTGTTAGTAATTAGTGTGACAGATTATAATTTTGGTTGTATGACAATTTGAAATTGAATTTCTGAACCGAATTTCGCTGTGGTGAGGGAAATTGATGTACATATAGATGTACGAGCGTTTAATCTCTCTACGGCGTTTAAGAACCTGTTAGGTTAACAGAAACATGGTTTAATGGAAATTTACGATGTTGTAACAAAATGTACTTTCATGGGAATCATTTTCCGCGTATGTCATGTTTATCTCTATTTAAGACGTTATGGTTCCTGTTTTGAATTGGTTCGATAACATAATGCACTACCTGCTTCAGTTATTGGTATACACTAATTAGTCACATAGCTTCCCGTTTAAGGCAGTGTTAAGATCTAGATCTCCAAACATGTATCGAATTAGAAAAATGGTCAATATTAATTCAACATTTTTATATAGTTTAACCTACGTATTAAGTCACTAGAAAGAACACGCGCATATAGGGTAAACTATAAGTAAATGGATTTGTTATCTATTTTAACCAGGCAGCATTTCATAACGTACCGGACAATACATAAGTGCCAAGGATAGGACAAGTTGGGCAGCCAGAACAGATTCTAAGGCAAAAATGTTTTAAACTAAATGCATAAATTTGAAACACCGATTTTACGATATTCAAACAATTAATGAATATTATCAGTATGTTAATATTAGTTGATAACACACATTTAACCATATTACTTGGTATATACTCAAAGTTAAACAAAGAAATTAAACTACATTAACTGAATAAACACTTTTCGTTTCATAGTGTAAGGTCGAGTCCGGCATGTTTATATATGGAATTAAAAGGGACAACAACAAACGTGTTTGCCGTATGAATACCTCTTCACTAAACACACATAAAACACATGTGCCACATACACTGATGCCCTAACAATTCACGTTTAAAATAATCCACTTTATAGTCTATAGTAAACACAAAGTCAACGCGGCATAACTAAGCAAACACTTGTCTCAATAAAACTCCATTTCTTTACGATCATATACACAATAAAGTCGCACACTTTGCACGTTTGAGCGAGATTTAAAAATGAGTTCAAGGCAAATGACGCAACAATGGGACTACATATTAAAAAGAAAATGAGTTTAAGGCAAATGACGCAACAATGGGACTACATATTAAAAAGAAAATGAGTTTAAGGCAAATGACGCAACAATGGGACTACATATTAAAAAGAAAATGAGTTTGAGGCAAATGCCGCAGCAATGGGACAACATATTAAAAAGAAAATGAGTTTAAGGCAAATGACGCAGCAATGGGACTACATATTAAAAAAATGAGTTTAAGGCAAATAACGCAAGAATGGGACTACATATTAACAAGTGGAAAAACGGACCAAGAGCAATTATTCTAGCAAAACTCGTCTCAAAATTGCAATTGTTATGATAATGTTAACATAAGTGTATATCAACTGTGTATGTTGCAGCAAGATCAAGGCAGATGTTAAAAAGGGTCATTATTATATCAACACTTTTCGCATCCACAATTCCTGTCTCAACGATCATCCACGCAAACAGGCTATTCAATTGTAAAAGTTTCAGAGAGACAACTAATGTATGCTTTCGTTCAATATAAAAGTTTGTTGTTTGTATATGTAAAATATATATCGAATACGTTTACATAATCATCTGCATCAAACAAATGTCTGAATAAGTTTGAAACTTTATTATAACAAATACTTGTATGCCATATGGTTAACGTTGTTCAACATATAATTGTGACTTTTTTAATGCTAATAGATACATGTCATGCATACTGTGTGAATAAGCAGTTATTTCTGCCTGATTATGATTGGAATGCAAATACCTCTGGTATAGTGCTCGTCATTCACATAGACATGTAAAGTTTACAAGTTCGAGTTAAAACCTGTTTTATTTCTCTGCCGATAAAGGTTAACCCACCACCACCGCCACCGAAGCCGACACCACCGCCGCCGCCGCCACCACCACCAC
This sequence comes from Dreissena polymorpha, assembly GCF_020536995.1. NCBI lineage: Eukaryota > Metazoa > Mollusca > Bivalvia > Myida > Dreissenidae > Dreissena > Dreissena polymorpha. Next base: position 11,456,115 of record NC_068361.1, read on the forward strand.
CACCATAACCACCAATCCTACTATCAGAAGATAAAACGACTTATCAAACTTGATTTTAGGGATGCGTTCAAACCGATTTAATGAATCATGTAACACAAACAATATATGCAAAATATGTGTGTTAAATAGCTGTTATGTATGGTATGATTAATGCGAATTATTTGCTTGCACATAGATGATGTGTTTGTTTATTTAAAAATGCATTAATTATAGTATTCCAAAAAGGGAAAATGAAGTTCATTTTTACGAATTAAAGGTACAACCGAGAAAATCTTATTTATTATACTAATTAAAAAAAATGAACTTAAAGTAATATTTTTTTATTGGACCACTTTTTATGTTTATGTTTTAAATTTGCCGAAAACGTGATATGATAGAACCCGATACTAGTTTGTGTAAGTTTATTCATACAATATATATTTGACATCTGCATTGTGAGATTTGTAGTATTGTAAGTGAATTCGGCCATTATAAGGATGATAAAACACTTATTAAATCATAATGATTCATTAGTACTTTGTTTATAAAATTGTAATTTTCATGCGAATTTAAAAAAGCTTTTCGATATATAAACTCGATAGAACAAAGAGGTATTCAGTTTCTCTGGTGAAACATTCAGAGTTCAAATGAATGAACAAACAGCATATCTCGCCCGCCATTCATTGCAATACATGTTAAATGTAATAACAATTAACGTTAAAATCATCACAGAAGGACGTTCAATAAGTCGGATTTTTTTTTCATCGTCTCGGCAAATCATATTTTTTTCTCGACAATACAACTTGTTTTGACACATGTAAAGATAACAGAACATATGTTGATTGTATCAAAGGTATGCATTTATGGAAAACACAAATGTTTACCCCATGCGGCTTGATTGTAAATAAATGACATCTTATTGTTGAACCTTCATTCTTAGTTATAACATTATATTGTTTTAATCAAAGGCCGAACAAACACAGTAGTTTACTAATACAAATTCGCTTTATATACCAACAACCGTATATATCATTAGATCATACGATATATGGTAGTAATCATGTGTTTAAAAATATTTAAGTACGATCTTAATCACATAATACGCTTGACCTTTAATTTATGTATACACAGCGCTTTCATTACTCCAGAAAAATGATCGACACACAACGAATGAGCCTATTGAATAAGCGATGAGCCGTGTGCGCAATGAGCTTTTAATGTTAATAGAAAAAAACAACATTAAGGTGTAAACTGGTATTTATTTATTCAAATGAAATGGCGACGGGAACGTTTATACGCTCATTTAAGTTATAACTCTTTGATGAATTGACGTCAGTTTGGATCCGTCGATATGTCAAACAATTACGTTTGCTTTATTAATGAAAATGGGAGTTAACGAATACGCTTATTGCGCTTTTGATGTGCATGACGTAATGTTTTTTAACGCCCATACCTTGAGTATTGTTGATCTGTTATCCCGTTGCTGTTCTCAACCAAACAACGCTATGAATGGTATGCGAGGTACGCTTGGTGATTCGAGTTTACAGTACTTTTAGATTGAGGCAAACATTTATAAATATGATTTTTTTTTATTGTATTTTTTTTCAAGTATGTAAGTTCAGTAATACAATAAAGTAAATATACGCAATCATTATAAAGTGTGCAGATGTGCATTGACATCATAATTAATTTAAATTAACAATCATCACACGAACAACTTATAAACCCATTTAGAAACTCTGACTTAAACGTTTATGGTTTATGCTATAATATGACAACATCAAATACGTTAAATTCTACAATTTCTACCAGTTCCATAACATCAGATACAAATGAAGCTAGGACCGCATGAGGTTCCTGTGTATATATTGCAATTTTCGCCCTTCACATCGCCTAAGCCAATATTTGACATCATTTCAATTGCATTTGATAAATGGTCATACATTATACAACAGACTTAATGTTCCCTACATATGACTCGTATATATATATATATATATTTGCGTGGATGATCGTTGAGACAGGAATTGTGGATGTGAAAAGTGTTGATATAATAATGACCTTTATATATATATATATATATTCAAATCATCCGATGTTGTGTACGCGGTCAACTGTCATCGCTGTCGCAGGTTCGTGTATGTGGGAGAGACCGGCGGAACTCTGTACCAGCGACATCTATTGAATCTGTCGCGTATTCGCACACAGCACAGTGACTCGGTAGCTGAACATTTCTTCACCGACGGACATTCCATGGACGATTTCCAAATAATGGGACTCGAAAAACTCAGCGGGTCGGACGAGTACCGAAAAACCATGGAGCAATTGTGGAAGTCAAAACTAAGGACATACTGACCATATGCAATCAACGTGCAAGAATAAACGTTAATAAAAGGGCGCGTTGACGCCGGAAATGCACGACGTCATTTCCGTTCATAATAAAACATCTGAAAATAAAAAATGGCCGCTGATGAAGACCGTGAGGTCGAAAGCTTCGGCAAAAAATAAATACAGCGTTTTTGTTTAAATACAACAAGGCTAATAAAGACTTTGTTATATATATATATATATATATATAAGTAAAATAATATGTAAAGTTGATTGGAATACCGGTGTTACAAAATACTCCATGTTCCGTTAACGCTGTGTATTTAGGTAACTCTATCAAAGAAGCTTACATATGTCTTATACTATATTATACTATATTTATGAATGTCTTAAATATAGGCATTAAACTCGACCAAATGTTTACAGCGTGTGTTAAGGTAATGAGTGGAAATCACTAACAAAATCAAGTATAAACATATTCATGGGCGTTTGTTAAGCATTTCATACTGTTGTACATACTAGTCGTGTTGTTTATTTTACATTTTAAAATGCAACGTACATATGTGTGAAATTGTATACGATTATATTTGTTTAATATTGCTTGTTTACATTCCGAAATACATTGACATCGTGCAATAATAAAGTTTCGTTTCTGCTTGTTATATATCAAGACGAAACTTCGGACGATAACAAACACATTATAGATAAGTGAGGGTTGTTACTTCTAGTCCTCTTACAATTACTTCAAACAAAATATGACAGCCAAACAATGCTTATCAATAAAACTTCATTCAATAAGAGGGCGTTGTTTTTACAACTCGGAATGCAGGTTGTGAGACTTTTCATATCTGACTTCATTCGGTAAGAGGTAAATGTTAAATTTGTAAGTTTAACGACATCGCGAAGTTACAAGCGTGTTGGAAGATGTGTTCGTTGAAATTATGGTTATTATTTTGCATAAATGAATGACACATCATTGACAGAGTAAAGACATTTCGAAAATAAAGATGGTCGTTGTCTTGATTATAATGTTACATTTATGTCGTTCCCCAACCAGTATCCAGTCTGCCTTTTACAAGAAAAGTATATACATTTGATCGCGATTTGAATTTTCTATAGTGACATAATATTGCAATGTGTTTCACTTTAATGACGGGCATGACATTTATTTAAGCAGATCTTTAATCATACTGCTTTTTATTGGCGGTTCAAAGACATTGGCTCCAATTGTTATCAGTTATTACGTGTAGTTGTTGGCTTTACAGTGTAATGAAACGAAATATGATCACTTGCTTCAAGCAAAGTGATACCAAACAGTATCGACAGACTGTCTCTAGATATGCACTTAAACTATGTTGGTCACTTATGATTTCATCACCGTTCGAACTTTTATTTGCACGAAAGATGTTTTACTCTCCTTCATTTAGTTTTACATGCATTCAATTGGGTATGAATCACACATTCTCAGTGATTTGTCTTAAACGCTTTTGTATAACAATAACAATATATAACAATTTAACACCATGGTCTGCATTGTGCATGTACCACAAGAATACCCATATGTATCATGCACGTGTTATGTAAATATGTATATGTTTTTGTAAAACTGTGTATTTTTATCGATTTGAGTTCCATTACTACACAGTTCTTCCCCTTTAAAATACCAACGCATAAAACGAATCACGAAATTATTTATAATTGAAATTTTAATAATTAGATCAGTATCAAAATGTTATATAATAGCCAATACAATATGTTTTCGGTAATGAATGTACATCGGTTTGGACATATCACAGCATTCATCCGTTTCTTAATAGATTATCACCATCTGTCGTCTCTTGGAGCGTGTAAAATCTGTAACAAAATCACGCCTATGTCTAGACAGGTTTTAATATAAATAAAATAATATCTAGCGTTATATGCATCAATATGCGAGCATAAATAACATACTACCAAATGTTGGAATTCGACGCTCACAGTACAAAACGGTAAAATTGGATAACACTTGTGACGTTAATACTATACCGATATATTATATTTACATAATAAATATATATATATATATATATATATATATATATATATATATATATATATATATATATATATATATATATATAATTATGTATTCATCTATCACTCTATCAATCTATCAATCTATCTTTATATCTATCTATCTATCTATCTATCTATCTATCTATCTATTTTTCTATCTATCTATATATCTATCTATCTAGTTCTTCTTGAATGCTCTGAGCCTTTATGAGTACATACGTACAGCTCAGAGTTCTTCTTTGTAACCCATTTTTTAATGTAAAAAAAATATGTCTCACGTATGTCTATAAAATCGAGTTCAATCAACCTAATACATTGTTACAACCACAATACCTGTTGCAATCGACATCAATTTGCGTGTATTTTGTTGAGAAATGCTCAAAACATAAACTTGATAACAAATCGTTTATGGCGGAAGTTGTGAATTGTCGATTTGAGCAAACCAAAAGAAAAGGTTACACTGCACAAATTGTTTTCACTGTAGTATCTGACGATGTCTTGTGGTAGCAGTTAGAATTGTATTGCGCATAGCAGTGTAGTTTGAATTAGGACACATTCTTATTACTGTATTCCCGCTGCGATAGGATAAGTGGCAGAGTCCGTGCTTTTAGATACGGCATTGTATAAACAGTTATTGCGCTGTATACTAATTGAACTAAAAATCCGGAAAAAATCTGGATGAAGTGTCGGGTGTTCTTACATGCTTAGCAAGTCTACCGATCTGTTATGTACTCTGCGGTGCATTGACAAAGAAATTAACACGTGCGAATGTCTTTGATAAGGCAATAGACCATTTCAGAGCTGATGAGGGTACTGATTATCGAGGGGTAGATAAAGCTAATACTGAAAGGGCTTGCCTAGAGATAAGGATGTAGTATGGAATACTTAATAAATATTGAATTTTTTCATGCTATACAATTTAGTACTTAATTAATTAACGGAATGAAAAAAATATTAGCATAAACGTATATAGATGTATGTCTACTTATGTACATATTGTAAAGCTTAATACTGTGTGTGATTATGAAATAAATATTAAAATAAAGTGTATAGATGTATGTCTCCTAGTGTACATACTGTAAAGCTTTGATTATGTGTGTAAATATTGAAATACATATTAAAATAAAAGCATATAGAACCCGTCCCTTGCAGTTGTCTATCCGTATGGTCGTTCGTTAGTGGGAGACAGTTGACTGAGAGAGACGTTTAAGAGTGTTGAGTGCTTACGGCTGTCTGTATTAAAGACTTTGTTGACTAAAGAGATGGGTGAAAGTGTGTTAAGCGTTAGGGAAGGTTGCGTTTTAAAGAATTGTTCTGGATGTGAGTGTGATCTTTGTCAGTGTTGTTCGAGGTGCTGTGCAAAATGCGGATGTGTTGGTGTAATAGGTGTTTGGGAGAGATTTTTCATTTGATTGTTGTCACTGATTAAAATGTTATGATAAACAGACAATAATAACAAGCGAATAATATATATTTATACTGGCATTTCCCCAGGAATTTCGTCAGGCACTGCGGCAGGCGGTTGGTGTCGAATTCTTTATATACTTTCTAAATGTTATATATCAAAATCCACACTACTTTGGAGCTACCAAATCACAACATTTCTTTTAATATTTATGTTTTTGTCCTTAGTTCATTTCATTCAAGTCATATATTATAATATTAAATAACAACCAAAATAAACAGAAAGCAAAAACAAATATTGAAAAACATTATGTGACCCATGGAAAATATTGCTTCCAACTACTAGTCGTTTATTAGATTTTATTCTGTCAAGCACAAAGACTAAAGAAAAATGTGTTGCAGGTATATAGCGAATTTCGTAAATATGAAAGAAACTATATATCTATTGGATCTGAATATATTAAATATTGGTACTGTTAAGCTATAGTCGCCGTTAAGAAAATAATGTGAACACATTTTAAAGTCTCTATAACGCTCAAAATCAACGAAAATTTCGTTAAGTATTTCGTAAAATAAAGTTAACACCTTAACAATCAGTGTTCCTTAGAGCAATATCCAAAATTTCAACGCTAGATGTGATATGATTACATAGATTTTTGTAGATACAAAATGCTCGTGTTTATTTATTTGTGGTCGCAATTAATTCCCGCGAATATATCTATTCATACGACACACGAACACCATTTTAGTGTGCATGTGTCGTATGAATAGATATGCAAAAACAATAATGAAAACGAGCATTTTGTATCTACAAACATCTATTTTGCCAGTCCACATCTGGCGTTGAAATTTCGTCAATCGCCATAAAGAACACTGATTTTAAATTGGTTAAGTTTATTTTACGAACAATTGAATGAAATGTTTTATGATTTTGAGTAGTAATGTTACTGTAAATGGTCGAGAGCAATCAAATAAGACGTTTGATTCCAATTAATTGTATTTATAACTTAAATTACGCACAACCGCAACACACATCAGTTACGGTTTGTTTTTGAAGCAAGTTCTTTATACTTTTAATTTTCTGCAATAGTCGTAAACAATTAATATATTTAAAAGATCGCTGTGGCGTAGTGGATATGGTGTCCGCCTAGAGATCGGGAGGTCACGGGTTCGAACCCACTAGGAGCGTTCCTTTGATCTCCCCCAAACGACACCAAGTACTGGTTCTAGTCCCAGGAAACGGACTCGAGAGCGTTTATATAAGCCTACGGCTTTCGATGCAATCGAGCTACAATAAATAGGTTTAATCTAATTAAAATAAAACAAACAAACAATTTGAACATATCTTTAATGCTCTTACTCCACATGTACCGGTAATAATAGATCATTATCGGCCATTATTAGGGGACAAACACCATAATTGATCCCTATGAACGACCCGTAAATCGTTCATACATGTTATCTAAGCCCCTTATGCACACACCGCTGATAAGAGCGTGCATGTTTTGATTGAACATTGGCCGAATGCAGACAGCAAGCGCTTGTGAGAATTTCAAGTGCACGCATTTTAGCCCGCTGGGCTAAAATCGCCTGGGGAAATCATTATTCTTATAATCCATGCATTATACTTTTGTTATTTTCTATTTTGTATATGGCTAAAAGCAATTGTATGCTTTAGAGCTAATACATGTTGCTGCTGTAGATGTTGTGTTATAATTCCCTTACGACAGATCTGACCGCTATTTATATACAATTAACATAAGTATTAATTAAAATTTGAACAAATTATAAATACAATTTCTGTCCATTTAAAACAAATATTTAATATTTGAAAATAACCTTTCTTAAAAACATAAATTGTATGTTCGGAGAAAAGCATAGGTAAACCGTTTATTGGTACATGTTGTTGTAAACACACCGCGTGCGTTCCATTAATTTTTCATTTGGTTAATAAAAACTGTTCCATATGCAAACAAGTTGACATTTACATTTACGGTTGACGTGTTTGAAACTTTGATTAAAATCTTTCTTCTGCGAGCACACCATTTCATATAAGTTATCTTAATTTGCTCATTATAGATATATTGACGATCTATTTGTGTTAATTCATGTCAGAAAATAGTTTATGTTGCTAATTTTACCAATAAATGAGCGCCGGGATTTGTGGCGGTGATTTTGCTATGGTAAATCGCGAAACCAGTTGCAACTCCCAGGACCCGGAGGGTCAATAGCTGGGAGTTGGATTATTGCAACTATATATCTATCTATTTACAGTTCCAAAAGAAATTTCCCACAACAATGACCAATGTTTTATTGATGAACTAAACAATGTTAATTTACTGTATAATCTAAATGGCGAAAATGTTTGCTCTTCACTAGTTCAAACTGAAGTTGATGAATTGTGTCAATGTGATCATGATGAATCAAGCCATGCAACTGTTATTTCAGAATCTTTTAATTCTGTACCTCGTGATGAATTTGATGTTATTAATGAAACTACCCATTCGTCATATGTCTCCAATACAAGTCCTGACATTCAAGATCAGAGACAATGTGATGCAAAAGAAGAATAAGTATTGATTTGAGCATAATTATGCCACTTATATTGAGTTTATAGTGTTAAAGTGAAAACTTAATCATAGTATGCCTGTTAAAATAAAGATTGCTTAAAATTGACATTTTTTACTTAAAAAATTGTTCAAATTCCATGAAATATTTTAGGAAAAGTAAAAAGCTGTCAATTAAGTTTTACAATTGAATATTACAGGGGGATTATTAACATTTTATTGCTTATGCCTTCATAAATCCATCAGCATCAACACCATGCTAGCAAGCCACACAAAGTTTGCTCCTGACTTGCATTTTGGTGTTGGGAAAGTGAAGTGGATGGCGAGTGATGCAGAGACAATGCAATACATTGCTTCAACCGTAAGATCAGTATCACGGTCGGGTCACAACATTCCGTATCTCGTGTCTGACACAGAGAGTCCGGTCAAATTCTTTGATTGGCGGTCACACCTTGAAGCCTCGTTCAGGAACATAAAAAACATAACTAAATACCACCATTTCTTTGTTTCCAAAGATGAACCTGGTGTTTTGCATATACATGACAGATAATCGGAATATTCACTGTAATTAAGACAAGTCATGTCGATACATGAATTTGCTCATTTACATGCAAAAATCATGCCGATAGACGTAATACAAATGTACAAACAAGATGCTCTGTATTTATCTATAAATCATATATATGTATAGTTATTCCCATACACGACTTTAACATAAACGATCGCTAAAGCAAACTTGTCTGTCCAGTTGTTATGAACACCGGTGTTACAAAATAACCCGTGTTCCCATTGCGACGTATTAAGATAAGTCTATCAAAGAAGCTTGCATACGTCTCATACTATACGTATGTATCCGTTTAGGACTCTAACATATACTGTCTTCAAAAAATGAGCATAAATAGCGACCAAATGGTTAAACCCAACGTTAGCGCACTGATGGGAAACCCCGCAAACGATCCAATAATAAAGTCTACAATTTTCACTGGCGTCCGTTAAACTTTACCTACAAGTGGCTCATTTTAAAATCTCTAGTTCAACGTACATATGTGTTACATTGTATACAATTGTAGTGTGTTAACAGTGTTTGTTTACATTCCAAAATGAATGGACATCGTGCAATAAGAAAGTTTCGCTTCTGCTTGTTATATATCAAGACGGCAATACAGACAGTAACTAACATATTCTAGTCAGTAAGGCTTGCTTCCTCTAGTCCTCATACAATTACGTTGAATAAAATATGACATCAACCCAATGCTTATCAATAATACTTCATTCAGTAATAGGTCATTTTGTTGACAACTCGGAATGCAGGCTGTTAGACTGTTTATATCCGACTTCCTTCGGTAACAGGTAAATGTTACATTTGTAAGTTTGACGACATCGTGCATTTACAAACATGTTGAAAGATGTCTTCGTTGAAATTATGGTTATTATTTTGCATAAATCTATGAAAAATCATAGGCAGAGTGAAGACATTAAAAAAGGTGGTTGGTGTCTAGTTTATCATGTTAGAGGTGTGTCGTTCCATAACCAGTATCCAGTCTGCCTGGAACGCGTTGGTACAATTAATCCCGATGTTAATTTTCGGTAGTTCCACATACATTCACAATGTGTTTTACTTACACGACGGACATAACACCGATCTCTCATTATTGTGCTTTCAATTGGCGGCCCAAGGGCATTGACTTCAGTTGTAATAAGGTATTACTTGTAGTTTTGGGCTATATGTGTTAAAGTGTAATGAAACGAAATATGGTTACTTGCTTAAAGCAAAGTGATACCAAACAGTATCGACAGACTTCTCTAGATATGCACTTTAACTTTGTTGATCACTTGTGATTTCAACATCATTCGAACTTTAATTTGCACGAAATTTGTTTGGCCCTCCTTCGTTTTTTGTGCATGTAATAACATTGGGTATGAATAATACATTCTCAGTGATTTAACTTAAACGCATATGTATAACAATTGAGCAGCAGCATCCACAAGAGTGTTAAGTAGATATGTCTATTTATTATGTAAAATACATTATTTTTTGCGCATTTTTAAACATTTGAATGTGCTTATTTATTTCCTTCGAACGAATCGAGTTTATCACACACACATTATATGTTGTTGATTGTTTTATCCAAATTTTTTCCTTCAAGATGCCAACGCATAAAACGAATCACAAAATAATTGAAACAAACAATTTTAATAATTAAAACCGTATCAAATTGTTATATGATAGCCAATACAATATTTTTTTGATAATGAATGTACATCGATTTGGACATATCACATCATTCATCCGTTTCTTTATAGATTATTCACCATCGGTCGTCTCTGGGAGCGTGGAAAATCTGTAACAAAAACATGCATATGGCAAGAATGGTTTTAATATATATGAAATAATATTAAGCATTATATCCATCAATATGCGAGCATGAATAACATACTACCAAATGTTGGAACTCGATACTGACAGTAGAAAACGGTAAAATTGGAAAATACTTGATACGCTAATACTATACCGATATATTATATTTATATAATTTATATTATATATAATAAAAATTTATATACTTATTTAAGTATTTTTTATTCATGTATTTATCTATCTATTTATCTATGTATTTATTCATGTAATGTATTTCAGTTATATTTAAAACTCACCGCCAAGAATCCACCACTTCTACAACGCCCAGCTGTGCCCAATGAATAATCACAACTCAGTCCCTTATTGCACGGGGTCCCCGCATATCCACCGCATATTTCACCCTTCTCCGCAAACTGTGCCCAACACTCCATGAATACTACACAACAAAAGCGAACACACATGTGCGACATTCAGTGTTTGGTATCTCATATACTTAAATAAATATGTAACGCTTTCGTTATGTATAGGTGTGGTATCTAACTGTACTATAATGATCATATCCTCCAAGACTGTGTTCAATAAGAAAATCATATGTACAATTTCGTTCACTGAATGAATCAACTCAGTCTATGTACAGATTTATAACAGAAACCCGTATTGTCATTGAGACTTTTATTTTGAGGAATAAGCGGTAACTGCCTGAGTCTGCTGTATCTACACCATGTACACAATTAAATGAATCATTAATAAAACAATGCCTCGTTATTGCGAAGAAAATAATTAAAGCTTTTTAAAATGTTGAAATCTTATTTGACTTTATATTGGGAAACTAAATTTTAAATAGTAATTGATTTAAATGTAATTGTAAGAATTGCCGATACATATAACCGAGATACAATCCAATGCAATCAGTTTCTTAATCCATAACAATTAATTATTTAATTATATATATTATTTATTTTATATGTCGTTATTGTTATTGCTTTCCAATAGTTGCAAAAAAACATATAGTTTACCTGATGCGATGAGAACAATCACAAATAATGCAACACGCTTGTCCATTGGTATGCTTTATTTACCTTTACAAGTTTAGTGAATGAATGTGAAATATATACTGCGGTCTCTTTTATACCACACTTTAGAGGTCACATGATAAGGAGTTGCCTATCTGAATTGAATCAAGACGGATGTTCAGTGACACGAATAGAATATCCATTGGAGAACGCATTAATTTGACGTAAATAACAACCGGATGTATTTGAGTGAATAAAAGGACAATAATGTTTTACGCTCATACTTTTTCATGGATGTGCTTTTTCGCTTACGTTATTTACGTCATTAAGAGTCGGTAAACAAGGCAAGCCCAATCGACGAAATGTATGTTATGTATTAATTTTAACAACGCTTACACGCACGTAATTTTTCATCACAGAAATGTTGTTGTTGTAGGCTTTTGTGAACTTTTAAACGTGAATTTGCACGATAAATATGGGCATTCTGTAATTTTTGTTTTAAATGATCTTACGTTTAAGTAAGTGCACCTATGTGTATTTTGTTAATTAAATGACTGAAATCATATATGGAACTTCGTTTTTCGTAAAGTTTCATTTATAGAAAACACTATGTGACTGCAATATGAACAGTATTAAATGTATATTTACCATACCATCGCATTGATATCTGCCTAATATAATGTTGCCTGATGTAAAAAAATGTATCATGGTCAACAGGAAGTTCTTATATCAGTCAAGGATAGGAGGTAGGTCATATTACTCGGAATAAACTAAAAAGTAATCATTTTTTAGTAAAATAGAATCAGATTCAACAAAACAAACAATTTGATACCAAGATGTAATATATTTTAAACACACAATGCAACACAAACAGCAAAAAACAGTTTTTACATTATTAAGCGCGCGTGCTCATGACGTCATTATTAACTCGTCAAACGACAAAAGTCATATTTTTTCCCGCTAAAACTGCAGCTTTTTAGCTATTGTTTCATTATTTTTTCAAAGTCGGGGACGTAGAGGAATGATAAACAGAAAAACAGGTTACTGCCTGATCTTTTTGTAATATATATCAGGCTCGGCACAAATAAAATAACGGCTCGGCAAGCCTCGCCGCAATATTATTCTTAGCCTTGCCTGATATATTACAAAAAGATCAGGCAGTTACGTGTTATTCTCTATTAACATGTATCATACCACCGCATCGATATCTGCCTGATATAACGTTGCCTGATATATTTTATATCATGGTCAACAGGAAGTTCTTATATCAATCAATGATTGGGGAAAGTTCATATTAATCGGAATCAACTATAAAGAAATTATCTTTGTTTAAATAGAATCAGATTCAACAGGACAAATAATTTGATACCAAGATGTTATAAATTGTATACACACATAGTAACATTAACAGCAAAGCACATATTTTACAAGTATTAAGCGCAAGTTCTCATGACGTTATCAGTCACACTTCTAACATCCTATTCCTTCCCGAAAAAAATGCAGCCGCGTAGCGATTATTTTGCACTATTTCTTTTAAAAAAGGGGGACTTTGAGGTATGATAAACAGAAAAACAGATTACTGCCTATCAGGCAGTAACCTGCTATGCTCTATATATACCGAGTCACATCAAAAAGTTCGTTTAAACTCAAAGTAAGTGATTGTAAAACTGCGCACAATAAACGATCTAAAGATAGCACAAGATCCATTATTTATTGAAATTGAAGAAATGGCAAATAGCCTACAAGCCCAAAAAGAACCAGAAATACACAATGTGTGTAAAAATTAAGGTTCATGGAAAATATATTCGAAATTGTTGTTAACTTTTATTATGCGTAATGGAAGGTTATACTTAAATAAAAACACAGTGATAATATGTGTTAACGACGCCCTCAAGTGGTAGCACTTCACGCGTGTCTTACGTTTAAGTAACAGTTAAATGTCAACGGTCAATATTATTTGTAGCAATTTAGTTATCCGATTTTCCCATTTACTATTTTTTATTCAAGTGACTCATACAACATACTGGAATCGAATAGCTTATACTAAATATAGGCGTGCAGTTATGGGCAAAAATCGGATTCAATTACCACATTATTTGAAATATGATAATTTGCATGTGTACTTTTGTGCTGTAATGAACTAATCATACTGCAGGATAATATTTACTCAAAATAAGGGTTCAACATTTAAACGCCAAAAAACTAAATAGTCAAATTCCAGAAGGAATATGGGAACTATTTCGGACCAAGATAGATGAAAACACAAACAATCTTCCCTCAAGAACTGTCGTTAATTAGACAGCGTGTATTCTATTTATAATTTCGGAAGCCAGTATATACACCCTTATACATGTACTTTTTGCAAAAGGTCAGAAAGAATCAATTACCCATTTATGCTGTTTCCAAGAAAGTGATTTAACAGCATATCTCATTTCAGCCTGGTCTCATCAAGCATCAATTCATGGTTTCTCATTTTAATTGATGTAAACTCATGGTTTTGATGCCAGATTGACACATAACCCTCAGCGAGAACCCATATAATCTGTCGCATACCTATTGAATCGTCATCCACGTCCATTAGAGTTACCTTAGCCTACAAAGGGTTGAAGATCGTGTCTTGATGACCATGTTCAGTTCTTAAAACTTTTTGTACTAGGTGATTTTGTAGGCAGAGCAACAATTGTTTGTTGAGTATGATCTGATACGCAGAAAACACAGGCAATTTTTGCACGTGCTGTACGAGCTTGCGTTCAATGTGTTGGCTGGGGATACGATTTACCAGTCTGCATTGGTCTTATTGCAAACACACTTTTTTTAAATCAAATAATATAACAATAAAATGTTTCCGGTCATAATGTTTTTAGAAGGGAATAATTTATAATATAAAATCAATGATTTATGAATACATCCATATAAAGCACGAGGAAAGCGCACGTGGTATAGAAGAGTCGGAGCGGCATGGATAATTTATTTGAATGCACATTTGTATGGAATGTTTTCAAACAACAATGTGATATCTCACTTTATATCTTATGCTGTGTTTCTGAATGTTTTATTATCAAATTGGAGTGTTTACAGATTTGGGCATGTCTCACATTTTTTTAAATTAAATTAGTCAAATAGATAGATATAAACATCGGAATAAAAGAGCTCCAGTACACATGTAAAAGAAGAATCAAGATTTAGAAAGAAATTCACACCTGGGATCGACCCACTGACCATTAAAATACAAGTGAACCGCTGAAACTACTCGGTCATTTGTGCATCTCTTTATACTCATGTATGTTGTACCTTAAGTAAGTTATTTAGTTATTTCACAAACTATAACGATAACAACAGAACTCTCCAAAACAATAAATCGTTTCACGTTTGTAACGCTGTACAATTTTTATATTTTATAAATCGTCAAAAGATGCATATAATGTATATTATAGATTATTGTAAATGTCCAGCATTACTATTTCCTTGCTACAACGACAATTTGCAAATCTGAAAAAAAATTGGTCATTGTATCAAACTGTGACCAAGCCCCTCTAAGTATTCCGTTTGAAGTATATTTGAGTGTATGTTCTATCAAGTTATTTGAATTGACATACGTTAAATGTATTTATTTAAGTATTCATATATATGACAATTAAATGTTAACCAGCCTGCATAAACAGGATGAACATAACAGCAATCATTTAACGAAACTACTGTTAAATTCCTTTCCTACGTTGGGCAGGATTGATACACATGATGTTTCTATGGTAAACAGTGTATTTTAAGGCGTTAATATCTGCGGGCAATGTTAAAACTGTATCTTATTGTTTTGGATTTTAATTATGCTTTTTCAAAGTTATATTCATGTATAGAACGAATTAATGAAGGTTTATGGATATTTCAATGTTATTATGATATACATTGGTGAAACAAATCACTAAATGACATTGTCCTTTCGTGAATAATAATGGACTGTAAATTTTGACAAATCATATCGACAGTTTTGACATGTTCAGATTACACAGTTCTAATAAACACAAATAACGCGTCATATTACAAAATGTAAACTTTGTAAACAAACAAGCAGCGCATATCCGTTTTTGGGTTAACGTTTGTTTCGGGTTATCAAATCATTGTGTCGATGCTTTCTTCTTCCATCAAGATTTAAAATATCTGAAAGAAATATAAAATATTTAAATAAACGCCAGACCTTATATATCGATATATGCATTAATATGCATATTTTAATGTTTGATATATTGGTATTACATCCCGGCTAAGCAAAAGCAGAATTTGCCAAATTTGTTGTGCGATGTAATACATTTCAATTAAGAATACTATTGTAACTCTTTGGTTTGATGAATAAAACAAATATCTTTTAGCTTGTTAAGCGAATATAAATAAGGTGTTTTAATCTTTCTTTAATAGTGAATATGTGTTGCTACCAAATTGAAGGTCACATTGGCTTAAGTGGTTCAAAACGGGCGCTTTTAATACTTTAAAATTATTTGAATTCACTTCTCAAGTAAAATACAGTTTATGCTAAACAGATTTATCAGTGAGCATTGGGCTCTTGAAACTGAACTAACAGTTAATAATCAAAATGCACTAAAGATTTAACAGAACAAAACTAGGCCAAGCTGACCAAAGAAATGAACTTGGTGAAAGAAGCAAATGTGGAAATACATATAAAGAAATATCGCAAAACAAAATAGTATATATAATTTATTATAAACGGAATATTCTTAAGGTCAAGTTTAAATGTTTTGAATATATTGCAGATCTTACCATATCCGGTATTCTACAACGGCCGGAACCTATCCCTGGTGAGGGTAGGCAAGACAGTCCGGGCTCGCACACAGTAAACACGCCGCATGGTTCCCCCTCTCCCACGCCAAATCTGTGTTTGAAAACTGCACGGCCTTCAGTCAAACCTCACAGCATGCAATAAAAACCAAATTAACACGTATCTTTGCTTTTGTGTATAAATTATTGACACAATTTAAATGTACCTATACTACTCACAATGGTCAGTTTATCAAAAGATCGTATCATCTTTAAGAAATCTACCATCTACATGCATTTTTAATTTAACGCCATTTTTATAAATTATTTCTATTTTAAGTTAAGTATACTCCATCATATTTATAAACACTTAAATATATGTTCTTAGCAACTTGTTGCATTTTGAAAAAGTAATTATCATTGTAATAATTATTATAAAAACGGTGTATATTGTACAGGAACTAAAATGGACACTTTTGTTTTTGTTAAATATGAGGAAATTAATATGTAATTTCATTTATACCGCCAGTTTAAAAGGTAAACACATTAATGTACAAAAACAAATAAATTGTATTGCCTTACAAGTAACAAATGAAACCAAGGCTAACAATAGCCCAAATGTTCAAATGTAATACCTTTTTGTTCATTTAAAAACTAATACACATTTTGAAGCTCTTTTTTAATTATGTACTATATATTGATTGACTGAGTATAAGCATATTCGTTTAACCAAATGAGACGTGCTCGAACCGGGATCTTTGAAAACATATTATGAAAATATAAACATAATGACAGGATGGCAACAAAACGTCGATTGACTTACGATTTGGGAAGATACGCCTCATCAAGTGCGTGTATTAATATAATGATTTACATTCCAGTCAGCAAAGCCTATTAGTACAACTATTCGTAAACATTATTTAAAAAAGAGTTTTTTAGTTATTGACCAATGGTCATTAGCTTGTCTATCAACTAAAAAGATGCATGTTTTATCAAAAAATAAAATACATGTGCATTTGTTTTACCTGACATCACTACTATCGTATGTCACTAATATATAAAATATAAAATCCAATAGTTATGTAAATGTTTAAGTAAAAGTTTTGCGAAGCCGACCTTCTAGCAGGGCATCCACATTTAATAAGCATATGTTGTGTGGATAATGCTCAGTTTTGATTGTTTCAACAATTCTGAGTAGTAACTTTAACACATAAATGTGGATTTCGCTCTACATGTTGGCCAAACTAGCCATAGCACGTTAAACTGTTTAATGTTTTTAGAGACGAACATGTTGACATATACATGTATGTCAGCTATGATTTCTTGTTTACTTTAGTCAAGTTTCTCTACCACATGTAAAACATGATGCTTACTTTGTTAAAACAAAATGTCTCATCACTCTGACAGATGCACGTGTATGAGTTATGATCGACATGAAAGAAAAACCTCCAGACATACGACATTGTGTGAAGCAATCATTTTTGTATTACACAGAGATGCAACCGATAAGATTGTGTTTATTGGCCTTATATCGGGCTTAACATAGGCTCGAGAAAATATGCTAAATTGTGTTAACAGACGATTATATTTATAACACCGTATTTTCTTAGAAACATGATAATTTATCATATCTAATAATGCTAAACATGTGTTTAAACATGTAATTTTCTATTATGACAAAGGGAAGCATGTTCATTTCATTTAATTGCATACATATTTACAAATTATAAAAGACGAGAAGCTAAATTATTACCATTTTTAGTTTCCCCGACATAAAAGTTGCTGGTTTATTTTTTACTTAAAAAAAAACAAGCCGTTGTTTACTATTATATAAAACGGCAAACCTGCGCATTAAATTGAGTTGCATACATGTATACAAATTATAAGATGGCTTTAACACGTTACATCACAACTGAAGGAGACAGACATACATTATTAGTTTGTTTTTAGTTGGTCGCGTTAGCGGCTGACTAAAGTTACAGAGCATATTTTGCAAATCAGTATGTGCTTAGAAGCCTTAGCTACGGTAAAAACCGAAACTCACGCTGCTAGGGACGATTACCGCTGCCTGTCTGCAGCAGACGACAAACGATGCTGCTCTAGCAGTGAGTGTATATACCAGCTTGTAAGACGACATTGGCCAATCTAGTGTTGAAATCTGTACATATTGGCTGCTTTCAGGGCAAACGGGGCTGAATGCACGTCAAATAAGATTAGCCTGTGCACACTGATTAGCCCGTGCAATGCGCACAAGCTAATCAAGGACGACAACAGCGAACAACTTCAGTGCCTTCAGCGCTTTGATTTAACTGATGTATTTGCCTCTTATGTTCTACATCCTTCTAATGAACGAAATAAGTATCGACAGACTATTTTATCGGTATGTATGATTATGATTTAACTTCAAAGCAATTGTGTTTGGTGTTCTTCGTATTCAGTTGTTATTCCTTTTACATCGATCTTAATGTTTTCTCGATTAGGTAAGCAAAATATTCATACTGTATTAATAACAATATGCACGTGTACGATGTTCTCAGGAATATCGATGAAAAAATACAATTAAAGTACATAAATCTTACCTGATGTGATAAGAACAACCGCGCATAATACCAAAAGCTTGTCCATCGTTTTGCTTCGTTCAACGCCACACACTAAATGCATAAATACAAAAATGAGAAGTATATCGCTGACTTTGTTTTATAACCTCGCATTAAAAGCACTCTTTGGCCGATGAAGGGTTCAAATCTTAAATTTTACATATATGTCGGGTTAAAATAGCTCGAACTATCAAACTATCTAACAATACCTCGTTTTCATTTTGTCATTATGTCAATCAAAGTATTTACTAGAAAAACTATTATATTTATCATAAACTAAAATTATCTACACATTAAGGAACACAATTATGTCTGCTTGTACAGCTAGGGTAGGTAACCACTGCAAGTTGTCTTCGCATTGTTTCAATTTATTTCTCTGCTTGTATTGGTATGGGAGGTAACCTCTGTAAGATATTTGCCTTGCGTTGTATGTTTTCTAGTTCCTGAAGGTGATCACGCTCTACCACTGGGTCAATCAGGCTTACAAAACTGATTTAGCTACAGTATTTTAATACATAAACAACTATAAGTGTTGTTAGCAAATAATGATCATAGTATGTCATAGTTAAATGGAAGTCTTAACGAATGTTACACATATGTGGTATGCTTGTTTGAATTTATTTTGATTATTGTGTAACTCATGCATTGTGTACAAACCGGTCTTACTGACCTGTGTACTGACGCGAAAGGAATTGTGGCTAGCACTTCTTTAACGAGTGAAAAGTGAAAGCCAATGTAGGGCAGGTAATCGTTCTACTAATAATCAGTCTTAATAGAGATTCAAGATCACATTTAAACATAATTGAATAACCTTTCTTTAAACAACATTCCGTTTTAACACACACAATAAAAAACGATTTTTCTTGCATTATTAACATGTTCATTCCAACGCATAACTACTTTGGCGGAAGCATAATTCCACAAACCAGGGGAATTTGATGCGTCTTAGTATAGAGGTGACAATAACGTAGTGACGTCACCATCTATGAATAGAATATAACTCACGTGTATTTTGCATGAATGATTACATACCCGTAGCCAGAGGGGTGCGTTGGGTGCGTTCGCACCCAATCTTTTTGGACGAGTAAAATATTGTACTCTAAGTTGCACCCAACTTTATAGGACGCAAAAACTGATTTTTTTTTCCAGAAACCCAGTGAGTCTTCGTATTTAAGCGTTAAAATAATGTTGTATTCAATATGCAACCGACAGGATTCCATATAATTAATTTTTCGATTAAGTCATTTCCAAGATAGTGCGTGATTTTTATATACAAGTTTTAACCGTAGTATTGTTGAAATCATTAGAAGTAGTGACAGCAAAGTTTTAGAAGATCTAAGAAGCCGGTCCCCGCAAAATGGAATAGGAATCTTTGTTACAAATAGATATTTGTTTTCTGTATAATGCAAAATTATTAACCTGGCACTTTAATCCGTATACAATCGATACGCATTTATAGATATTTGATACTAATTGATTGTTTTGTAATTTTTGTAATCGTTTTTAATGTCTGTTAACGCTATAACTGCAAGAGATATCATAACAAAATGTTGAAGCCTACTTATTGTGGGTTGAAATCCCAGTCCAATAACCTTTTTCGAAAATTATATAAATGGCTGGAAAAACAATTTGATTAACTTGAATAAATAAATAATCTTATAAACAAGAAAATATATTTAAGGTGATTTTTTTTAATGACAAGAAAACAAATCATTGTTACAAAGCAATGTAACTTTTTTTTCTATTTACCCACACATTTAAGGCATCTGTTCTGCTCCACATACAGAACTTTCCACAATGTTTTAATTATGTCAAACTTTACACTATACTCAAACAGTTGTTATAATGAATTCAAAACGTTATATGATCAGCTGGACGTTAACGTTTAATTTTCATCAACTGTGACGGATCTTGAGCATATAATGGGCAAATAAGTACATCTTTTTGCTTCAACGTCCTGGTATACATTGTTTAGGACTTTGAGACCATAGGGCCAGTAGTTTGTGGTTATAGGGTCTTAATGAAGCCTAAAGTGTTCTTATGTTTCCGAAATTCGTTTTGAAAAAGATAAATTATTTGTTAAAAATAGTTAACAAAAAAAAATAAGTAACCAATTATACCATTTTGATTTCTTTTTAGAATTAATGCACATTAGAGAAGACCCAGTTTTGTTAATCATTGTTTGCTGTACAATACATTATTAGCACGTTTTGAGCAATGCTAGGCCTCTGGTACTATCCATAGTAGCAGACAAATAATTGTTTTGTAAAAAAAGTCAAACATTTCCATTTAATTTGCTCGATTTATGAATGGTAGAATGTTAGAATGGTAAAACACACCGATTGTATCATGATTCCAAGATTCCAATAAATAATGATATTTTATACCGTTCTTATTGTTGATTTCACATTCTATAAATTTTTGTTGCATAGGTAAACAAAGTAAGTGCGCGCATACTAGTGTCGGGCTAAACACCGTATAAAATGATTATTCCCGTGACTGATCGAAAAAGGTGGTTATTGAAAAACGTGGTACATTTATGTTGTATCATATTCATGTACATCAGTCACTGAGTATGGTCAATGACAGTGAATTTTCATATAAAATGCTCTATAACTTCAGTCTCTGAAAACATTAAACAAATGACCAGAATGCAGGAGTTTACGTTTCAATATCCCCACCCGCACATACTCCCTTCTCCACTTCGTTGCTCAATAACAATCGTCAATGACAAAAATTCGCACCCCCCCCCTTTTCAAAACCCTGGCTACGGGCCTGGATTGTATCGTTGTTAGCCTTTAGTAACTGGTCTCCAACGTATAACTGTACTTTCTTAATCTAGTTATAACTTTACTCCGTTATACAGCTAAATTAAGCGTTACCAAATTGCGGTTATTTTGTCATTGGGATTTGCTTAATCGGTAGCAGGAGTAAGTAAGTAAAGATCACGACTTAATAAATGTGCAGTAAAGTGTGTTTCTTAAAGCGTCACCCTTGTAAGTTAAGGGCCGACTGTTTGTCACAGACGAGACACCGTAACATATGCACATCTTTACTCACGACAGAGACTGCCACCTAGGTTTTGATGAAACTTGCAACAAATGCAGGTGCAATCTATAAAAATGTGTGTTTAACGAAGCATAATTTTTTTGGTGGTGTTTCTCTTTCACAGTTCTTGTTGCGTATTTCTATTGCATGCAAGATACTCCGTAA
Organism: Dreissena polymorpha; assembly: GCF_020536995.1. NCBI lineage: Eukaryota > Metazoa > Mollusca > Bivalvia > Myida > Dreissenidae > Dreissena > Dreissena polymorpha. The sequence goes on from NC_068361.1 coordinate 11,478,397, forward strand.
TAGAAACGCACACCCGAAGAAACACATCTACTTGGTGAAACAAGTTGATTTAAAAATGGTGCATATAATAAATTAACGCCTGTCCATAACATCGTTCTATATAATAAATAGTAACAAAGACTGCGGGCCTTTTAGTGGTTGACCAGTAACCCGTTAACATAAAGCGCACCGAAGCCGATGACTCACTGATATTTTTTTATGTTTGTATGGTTTCTGGAAGGTCACAAAAAGGCCGGTAGGTCATCGGTCATGTTTCATATCTCTTATGTTTGAGTTGTTACTGAGAGGTCACTAAAAGTACAGAAGGCTCGTAGAGGTATTGAATTTTTATTATTTTACACCGCACATTAAAAGAAATTAGCATGCATTTAATAAATTTGAAAAGTCTTATAACACAACAAGAACTGCACTTTTTATTTGACGTGAATGAATATAGGACACAAATAAAAGCTCAGTAATTGAGGACCGGCCAATTAAGATGGACGCCTTTGGGAAAATTAGTGAAGCGTAGTCTACCGCTGTATTTTTTCACAACGCTTATTTATTTCTTTTTGTCAATTCAAATAACAAAACTAATCCATCGAGGCATGTTATTCCTTAACTTATGTTTAATAGATAACTTACATTTAATAGATTTCGAATTTACCATATAATTGATCGTTTTATCTTGATATTCCATAAAGAAATATTCAGTTTTTGGCAAAGGCAGAAAAGAAAGGAGTTCTTATAAATGAGTTAATGGCATAAACTGAAGAGATAGTGTTAATGTTTATTATATACATAATGTGGATTTGAACAATATTTTGTTTTACACTGTATATCTGTTTCAAGTATTCAAAACTAATTTTTCTTTTCGATCCAATGATCCAGGAAAAGAATTTGCTCAATTCGTTTAATTTTGTGTACTGGAAACTTGTGCCATACATTTTTTTAAACCGTCATTGTTCATCAAATTCTGATATATAGATAATCCTTTCGTGTTATATTATGTAGCAAGCAGCACCTGTACTAACATTAACTTAAAATTCGTTAAATATGTATGAAATAGTATTTCGTTTTAGATCGTATGTCATCAAAAAGGGGCGATTAATCTCAGAAACGGGTAAAAAAATATACACTCACAGTTGTCTCTTCACATTTGATTGTTTTTAAGTTGATGTTTGAATGTTTGTATCGTCTCGACTTCTCAGTGTGACAGACAAACCAACTGACCAACCAACCGATCGATTGAGCGATTCCAATATATTCCTCCCCACAAGCTTCGTGTGTAGGGGTACATAAAACTTATATGTAAAAGCCAGAGATTTAACTTAACATGCATGTGCGTTTCCCCCAAATGAACTGCATCAGTACGGGCCATGGTAAAAATTAAAGCACATGCAAGATTTATTTCAAAATGTTGAAACCTAAGCCAACCTGTATATGAACAAAGTAAAAAAAAGATTTATAAAGTAGAACATATGAGTTGAAGGTCGTTTTGGGGGTTTCTTACTGGTAATCTGCCCAATACAAGCATAATTAAAATAATTCCATACAAAATGAATAGCTGGTCATAACAGACATGACTTCAAAGAAGTCAGAACATCCGCACCCGATTGTATAAACAGTTTAACCGTCGGTAACCACATGCTGGCGGTTAAAAGTCGGTAACTTGTTGGTAAATTGTAGGTAAAATTTGCTAAGTTATACCGGTCGGTTAAAATCCGGTTAAAACATACCCTACTGCTGTAGGTGGGTAAGTCAATCAACCGAGTGGTGACTTAAACAAAATGGCCGAGTAGCGCAACATTATTTAGACAAAATGGCTGACATAACAGTCCCTAACCACCGACGACCCTGACAATTTCGACGAGTTGACAGACAATTGACGGATTTAGACGACGAAACATTACGGAGACGATACAGATTTTCGACGACGAACATCGACAAACTAGTGGACTTGATCGGACATAAGCTACAACGACGTACGAGACGAAACTAGTTGCAATAATTCAACTCTCAGCTTTATAACCCAAAGGGTTGCAGAGAGTTGCAATACGCCGTCTATTGTCAAAAGGTGCAAAATTGCATAACCACTGCAAAGGCTTAGGAACACTGATACTGCAAAAACTTATCAACGTTTACCTGTTTCAAGCACAAACTTATGTAAATGGTACCATTAAATCAACAAATAATTGCTTTTTATTTACTTTGTTATTCTTTCGTACGCTCTATCGACCATATTGGGAACTGTTGTAATGTTGCCGACAAAACGTGTCGCTATCGGTTTAATCGCATAACACCAATATTTTCAACATTGTGATATTCGGTGTACTCGTTAAGTCGATAACGATGTTGTGAGTCGTCGAATATTTACACTGTTAGAAATTTCAAAATGAAAATGACAGCAAGAATTGTGTGTTGAAATATCGATGTGTTTTTTATGTTGCATGCAATGGATAACGTCTGTAGGCTTCCATTCAGGTAAACCTAATGTGTTTATGAATTAATTCATCGCTTTCCTTAATTGGTAACGAACGACGTCAATCTCCACGCAGAGTTGACGTTCCTTGCTCTCATATACACCTCTGCGAAAGGCTCAGCATTGTCCAGAAACTGGGTAAAACCGAACAAACGCATTCAAAGTATCTTTGATTTGGATTTTTTAGGATAAAGGCGTAAAATAATGAAACAGGAATTTTAAATGTACGATACATCGTGCAAAAAACTTGCGAGCTTTAATGCAACTCTTTGGAACTATTTTATTGCCCATTTACGCAGATGGAATCATTCCACGCACCTCACAAATATAAACAATTGAACATAATTTTTATTGAGTGACGTTAGGCATTGCTTCGACGTATGTATGTATGAAAGTTTGTTTACATCAAGAAAACTATATCAATTGTGTAATAATAATTAAGACTGATATAAGATATGATATGAGATGGTTTTCTTCAATGCAGTGAATGTAATGTAACCGTCGTGCAAGAGATTGTTTAGTATACTGTTACCTCCACGATGAACGCTTGGAATGATGATGACATGAATGAGACGCTTTCATAAAAATAGTCCGTTTTGAGCCCATCACAGAGGTGAATGTAATGTTACCGTCGTGCAAGAGATTGGAACGACGTCTGTTTAATGATGCGCACGAAATATGTGCGCAGATTTGCGCTTGAGTTTATAAAGGGCTGCAAATGGACTCCCAGAGCCGCCATAGCAAAAATTATCAAAGGCTCTGGGAGTACGTTTATATTGACCAGAGACGAAACCAACCATTGACACCGCGGCAACAAATAATGATAGCACTTAGATTTTACGCTTCGGGGAACTTCCTTCAAATTATTGGGATTACTTTTGGGGTAGATGTTGCCACGGTGTCAAGGGTTGTGACGCCTTATTTGAGCTTAAAGACCGGACTATACGATTTCCAACCTCGACGGACAAACTAAAGGACGCCCAGACATTTTAGGTTTGTATTCTTTTCGCGGTATGCCATGCGTAATCGGTTGTTTAGACGGAACGCATGTAAAAATCCTTGCCCCAGGTGGTGAACAAAAACGCAGCTACGTCAACAGAAAGCACCAACATACCATCAACGTGAAGCAACATGCGATCATAAAGGTAATGTAACTAGGTCATTACTAAATTTACGCCATTCACTTGTCAAAAGATAAAATTGAATGAACAATTGCCTAAGTAGATTGAAAATTGTATCGAAAGTAATAAAGAATAATTAAACAAAAGTACACAAGACATTTGAAATATCATCTTACCTTAATGTATTCTATAAATTCCATTAATAATCCATGTAACACAATAACTGACGATTTTGCATTGAGGGCCTGTAATTATTGTTTTAGAAAAGACTAAATACAGACCCTGAAGCCATCCTGTCACCACTACAAGCAATATTCAAATGTGTTTAGGCATATGCACTTGATAAACTTTTAACTACGCCCCACGTCATGTACTCGACATGACTGCTACGAGTGGTTGAGCTGGTGAGGCAACTTGTCGGGTTATTGCATTTCTGGCACTATTGCACTTTTGTAATGCACTCAACAGATTTTGTGTACACGTCTCAAACAATGTAAATTTTCTGTATAATCAATTGCGGTAGCTTTGATGTATGACTATAACATGTTATTCATTACTTAATTAATTGGGGTCGACACTTTAAGCACATGGATTAAACCCCCTTTTCACAAAGCTCGGCTCATATACTTTTCGGGAATAATGGTCTCATAAACCCAAAACATCCGGTTTTTAACATTCTTTATTGTTATAATCATACAGAATCTTCTGTTCAGTATCATTGCGCATTTTTTAAATGCAATTTAAATGAACTTGGTGGTATCAATTGAATATATTATATATTGATAATAAAAGCCGATAAAAAATTGTGCACTACTTGAAACGTGTTTTACAGCCTTACAACTTCAGTCGAAATATTTGTTTTTATGCATATAAAGACAGTTTTCATGACAATAAAAGCAGGTTTGTGTTGTTTCGTCTTAGATAAGTTTTGAGCATGAACACTTTTTTTCTATACTGTTATTAAAACAGTATGACTTTGTCTTCCCAACGACGCTACGTTGGAAAGAAGATTGATCATGGTGAAAAGTAACATCAAAGTTTGAATATTTCACATAAATAAAGGCAGAATTTGTTGCCAAATCTTTTTAGCTGATAGCTAAGTATGTAAAGGGACAGATTTCCACAGATTTTGGTTGATATTGAAGTTTGTCATTAAATGCTTTATATTGATGAATTTTAACATTGGATCTAAAAAGCTCCAGTAAAAAACAAGAATAGAATTTAAGAAACAAAAAAGTAACCCTCAACTGGGCTCGAATCTCTGACCCATGCAGCAAAAATCTAACGCTCTCTGCCATCCGTGCTAATGCAATCAGTAATTTATTTACATGTATACACAATATAAGCAATCCTCGTAGTATAACAAATTAAAACGACAGCAAACGACAACAGAACTCTCCAAACTATTCAATCGTTTCGCTTTGCAACGCTTTATAATTTCAAGGTTTTTAAATCGTAAAACGATGCATATAATGGATATTTTAGAGCATTGTTAATGTAAAGTATTACTGTTTCCTCACAATATTATACAGGGTTGGCACCAATCGACCGCCCCCGGTTTTTACAGGTTAAAACCGCCCCGGCCAATACTCCCAAAGTGGTCATTGCGGGTCAATACTGGTCGATTGAACTTTACCCCCCAATTTTGATTAATATTCTACGCTTAATTAAGCAAAATTGATAATATAAATTAAACAGACATGTTGTCAATAATGTCTTAAGCTATTAAAACCCACTATTTTATACCTGTTCATGCAATTTGTAGGCCAATCTCTCAAAATTTTGCAAATGAGTCAAGTTGGTCAATTGGATTTTGCTGGTCGATTGAATATTTTTTCCCAATTCTAACGATTTATGAATGCTCAGAAAATTCTGTGCTTGATTCAACAAGAACCTGTCAATTACTGTGTATTACTTGTTCCTCATGCCCCACTGTCTCCACAGTCTTTCACAGTCTTCAAACCTATACAGGTTAGGGCACCCAAAACTGATAATAGGGCCTTACATGGCACCTTTGACACAACCCTTACTTGTCATGTATTCTTGCCCGGATTTCTTTAACAAAATAATGAAAAAATATTTTATTTTACCATTGATATAAAAAAAACTGAATAAGAAATAATTATTAAAAGAAAGAAATAATTGAAAAAGAAGAGTCTAGAGTAGACCAACAATTGGTAAACATTATTTGTTGCCAAAATCAAGAACTTTGATTGCTTTTTCATTTGAAGACCAGTTGAACTTTCAAATAAGAAAACCCTCTTAATATAGAAAGGAGACAAGTTAGAAGTAACTATTAAATTAATAACATTAATAGAAAGTTATCTCATTTTGTTTAAGTGAAATGAAATAGCCTAAGGGCAGATTCGCTTCATTGTCACTATCAGAGACATACCAGTGCATGCATTTTATTACCAATTAAGGCTTAGGGGCCAGATCATTTATGACCTTAGAAACCACAAGAGTTCTGTTTGTCCATCAGCTTATCAAATAGATATATCAATAGATCAGTGAAATACTATGGTAACTACAATAGTAATAATACTTTAGTATCAGATGTGATACACTGAGATAAGGATATTGCCTTAGTTCTTTTGTATTTGAGACCGTTTTGATAAATAATAAAGAAGTATTTTTACAGCTTTAAAGCTTTTTTTTACAATAGATAACTCAAAAAAAAGTTTATCAATTACAAAATAATGATTGCTTTAATATAGAATAGCTTAAATTCTTCCTTTGTCATGTTTAAATGCTACAATTTTCAATCGACCAGTATTGGCCAATAATGACCAGTAATTACCAGTATTGACCGGTTTTAACCAGGTATTGACCGCCGGCCCGGTTAATACTCAATTGACCGGTCAATATGCCAAGCCTGATATTATAACTACAACGAACATTTGCTAATCTGAAACACACTTGTTTCTATTTTGTCAATTGACCAAAATGTGAACAGGTCCCTTTAAACAACGTGATGCGGTCCATGCAAACATATCAAATAAGATATGTGTTTATTTATTTGATTAAAAATAATCCAAACAACGCAAGGGTCCGATTTTATGGTTGACATTTAACTGATTCTAACCGTAACTTATCTGACATTCTGAAGATCAGGGATCATATGCAACAGAGATGCATACGCATATTACGTTATGCATTGACTAGAAGATTTTATGTATTTAACATTAAAACATTGTATGCAGTATGTGAATGTAAACACGTCTTATAGTTGATATTTAGTACCGAAATGTGTTCATCATTCAATAAGTAATTTCGTTTATTTACATTGAAAGGAAACAAAATATGCCACGTCACCCAAAATCGTGGAAATAGTCTGCATTGAGGAGAGCCGATTTTGAAACGTAGGTGGAAATAGTTTGCACAGAGGCGAGTCGATTTCGAACCGCAGCACTTTGTGTCCAATTGTCACCGCAGTTCTCCCTAAATGTTTGTTTTTATTTTGGTAGTCCAGCCGAGATTGGTTTTCGATAATTTTACATTCGATCATATTCACTAAATGAGTAGCGTTCTGAGAAAACTTGGCATAATGCACGTGCGTGAAGTGTCGTCCCAGATTAGCCTGTGCAGTCCGCACAGGCTAATCAGGGACGACACTTCCTGCCTTAATTGGATTTTTGCTAAGAAAATACTTCATTTAAACAAAAAATGTCATAAAAGCGGAAAGTTTCGTCCCTGGTAAGCCTGTGTGTATTGCACAGGCTTATCTGGGACGACACTTTACGCACATGCATTAAGCCCAGCTTTCTCAGAACACGACTGAAATGTACGATTAAGTGGGCGATAATGTTAGTATCATTCGCTCATATTCGCTACATTAACTTTTAATAAATAAACAAAAAAGAATGTTAGCTAGAGATCGGGAGGATTTCTGTATATCAATGCATATTCGTATTGAAGCTGGCAATAATACAAAAGTTCATGAAAAAAAAAACAACGACGTTAAACCGACCTATCAATCCTGTTTGTTTTTATGGAGATGATTGTGAACAAAATTGCACTTTTCAGTCCTAATGGCGACGGCTTCTGTAATACTAAGATGTCTGCAGCTACAACTTTACATCTATCGAGATTGCAACAGCAAAACGTATAGTGAACCAAAAATACTACGTACGAATGCTGTAACACACTTTTCTACGGTCTATTTCAATAGTTTTGATGCTGCCGTTCGTTGTTGCTGCTGCTTATTATGATAATAATGAGAAGATACGTGTAATGGAATATGACGTTAATGAGGACAATAATGGTGAGAGTGACGACGGAAACAACCGTTTCCTTTCTTCACAACCTCATTTTTCTTCTGGAACATTACTGCTGTATTGTACAACCAATCTGACAGTATTATCATTTCAGCATTGCTGTCTTGCCTAAATATTGTCAGAAAAAGGTAAAAAAAGGTAAAAATAGACAAGTTAGATACCAAACGAACACGTATTATTCACAAAACAAATAATGAATTGTGAGCGTATAAATTTTATTTACTTCTCTAGTTTGTATTAACTAAGATCTAGAAGTGATCAAATGATTTTAATTTACAATTTCAAATTAAAACATTTCCTCGTCGTACAGTTGATCTATGAATGAACTGTTGCTGTCGTTTTTCTTCGTAATGTTGTAAGAATCACACGTTACGACATCAATTCCTTCCGTTTCGCAACAGCCAATTTGGGGAATTCTCTCACACAACGTTTATAGTTTTATACATAGCTGTATATAGCTACACATGGGTCTCCTCCAAAGTACGTGTTGGTCACGTCAATGATGCAGTTCGGTTTAGAATTGCAGTTGGTGCTAAGTATGGGCAAGCTCGTCAGAGAAACACAAGTCTGGGTCAATATTTCTCGATGCGGGCAAACGGAAACATCCTGCGTCCGTCCGTAGTTCGCAGATTCAACGTTGATTGACAACGGAACTGGGCATGAAATGGTGACTTTAGCTTCTTCACAAACAAGGAGTTTCCTAGTGGCTGTAAAATAAAAGGTTTTGTGTTTTTCTTTTTGTAAAACATGTGTACGACAGGATTAAGCTATTCGCTGCAAAGTTATAATTTAATAATCACCAGACAGTAAAACTAAAGCCGCTATGTGAGACAAATATAAATGAGGTCAACATCTTTCATTGAAATCTCTGCAATACATGAATTAGCAAATGCATTACTGTAATATTAAGCATCATTGAATAAAATAGTAATAATACAAATTACATTGGACGTAAGGTCTTTTTTGAGAAAGCCCCTCAAAAAAAGTATTTTTGGGGTGAAGTCGGATAATTAATATTCAGATCCTTTAAGCCGAATCCAATTCGTATCGCTTATAAAAAATGGCATTATACATATTTGATTTCATAAATTTAAGTTTAAATCTTAGATAATGTATAAACCTTCATTAATAGAAAAATTATATTCACATTATACTTGAATACTAGAGAAAAATTTAAAGCGCGAGGAAAACTCAAATTAGTCCTTTGTCTGAGAGGCGGACGTTTTAACCACACCGCAGCAGTTACCCACATATGGCATAAGACCCATTTTCGCATGACGCGGCTCCATTGTTGTAACATTCCGCATATTGTTAACACAAGGCTTCCTTTTAATTAGATCTTAAGTTAGTCTATCACCACAATGGTAATATTATGTTGTAATTTTGGCTGCTTGTTTGTTATGTTTGTCTTTGCGGTAGAATTAGTAGTTTAGTAATAATAACGCTCTGATAGATTTGATAATGATTGTGTGACAGACAAAAAATTAATTAAACAAAAGCCGCAGATGCAGACATATATTGCGAGTGATAATAACAGTGAAAAAGATGTGGTCTTAAATTTATGGAGGAATACATGTAATGACAACGCAGAATCTCTTACGTGATTTTTTGATGCAATGTGTGTTTGTTGTAGAAAGCGAAAGGCGTGTGCTAAAAATGTTTATTAGATATATCAAAGAACAAACAATAATGTTTACCTGGTAAACAAGTCGCGCTACCGGCCCATTCTCCGAGTCCATTGCAAGTGAAACTCATGTTGCTTCTCGGGGAAGGCATATTGCCTCTGATACAAATATATGGCACCACTGTGCCTACAGGAAGCGGGTCGGTGACTTCCGGACGTGAAGCGTTTCCAACAACGGGAAGAAGAGATACCGGGCATACTGTAAGTACAAAAACCAACGTTCGGTTTTCTTTTAAATAAACACACTTATTTACGTCATGAGAATCACAAGAACTACGAGGATTGAAGGCCAGCAAACAAACAAGAAATTGAAAAAATACATCAGGGGAATATACACCATTCACCTAATTAAATTGTTTTGTTTTTTAAGTCTTGCTTAAAAGGGATACATCAAAACAATGGTAATCAAATCAGAACATTTTTACTGATTGCTTATTCATATAATCTTCAAAGTTGGAATTGTTTTTTTTTTCCAGATTACAAACATTACAAATCATTTCATATCAACTCAATGATATTATGTCGGTGGACAATTCCATTATCAGGTTGGCAATGCGTTGTTGCATCGCCGTCTTTTGGGTGTGATATTTGTATTATGCATTTCTAATAAAATAATATCTGATAAAGCTTTAAAGACAACAATATAATTTAAGCGGATGCAAATAATACACAATTTAAAAGATATCTATACGAGTTATACCTCTTACGCACACGGGTGTTCCGATCCACGCTCCTCCCGAATCACATCGGAGGAAGTTGTTACGCATTGGAGAATATCCTTGGGCACACGAGAAAGTAACCACCGCGCCGGGCACCAGCGGTCCGATGAACGGGTCTATCATGCCGTTTGGCACTTGAGGTATCAGGAGGCTGCACTCTGAAGATTTGAGAGTCTTTAAAAATTACATGATCAGCTAAATTTGATCAAAGATAAGTTAAGTTGATGACTTAATGAGGTTCTTAATTATGTTTCCGAGCATAACTCTTTTGTGTCATTAAATTGAGTTAGATGGATCTTTTCTCATTTCTTCATGCGTTTGCAGCGCACGAGAAGAAGTTGTTTCTCAGCGGCAGAAACCATCGCTGCAGGAAACAATTGCTGTGTCCCCAGGGATGAGAGGATTTACAGCACTGATACTTCCATTGCCTACGCTCGGTAAAACATCGCATACTTAAATAAAAATTGACAGTTGAGTGTCGCTATATTCGAATTCGTGTCCCAATAAAACATTTTGATTTTATTCGACGCACTTTTTAATTGAACATTTAAACATTTTCATCCTCAATATGAGTTCCGCTTAAGACGTTGTTATAAAGACAATGTAACGTTTCATTCCAAGAGAAACACATTTTTGTGATGTTGAAAATGTATATTTATGAACATTGCGAGATATCTTACGTCTGTCGCAAACTGGCGCTTTCGACCAATTTCCGCGACCGTCACAAGTTACGGTTGGGCCGTCCCTCATGACAAAGCCGGATTGGCAGGCGTATGCCACCACCGTACCCGCGGGATGAAACGTTTGATTTTCTGTTCGAAAGCCCGATGCTACAAGTGGGGGATCTCCACCTACAAGTAGAATATGTTGGCCGTGCTACGTGAAAGAGGGTTTAATGCATGTGCGCAAGGTTTCGTCCTAGATAGGCCCGTGCAGTCCGCACAAGGTTATCATGGATGACATTTTCCTTATTAACTGCATTGTTGCTTAGAATAGACTTCTTTTAAATTTAAAATAGCATAAAAGTCGCCAAATTTACCCTATGTCTCTCTACCCACGTATCGAGTTTCATCAGTAAATTTTAATAGCCATTTAAGTAGTTGCGATATCCAGATTGTTTGACAAACGGACACAATTTAACTAAAGTTCGTAATTTTCATTTGGTTCTATATTCACATACCCACTTTCATTAAACCAGCTTACGTTGTTTTTATCGCTGGATAATATTTTGTTTTAAAATTTTCAACCATAGCATATGTAACTATAGCAACGACAGTTTTCGTCTAAGAAAAACTTCCACATGAACCCGCATAAAAAGTTTCAGCAACCTAGCTTAAGCACTTTTAAAGGTTCCACAGGATCGAGATTTTAATTTTCAAATATTTATGTAACCGTAGAAAACACAATTTGCCTGACACCAAAAACAAACTGAAAACACCTGCCTATTCCTCATATGGCTCTCTATCTACATACCAAGTTGCATAAGCATATATTAAAACATTCTGAGTATCTGAAGGATCCAGATTCGGACGATGGGTCACACGGAAAAAAATCCCTTTCTGTACCATATACGGACGGACCGGGAGATAAACAATAGTCATGCCCTGTAACTTGCAACTAACAAATATTGTATTACATGGTATTCGAATTTTATAACCTTGAATGAATTTACGTTCACCTCAACTTTATTTTGGGACAAACAAGAAATATAACTCACACTTGATACATCTTTCGTCCTCGCCTAGAGGGCAGTCCGTTCTTCCATCGCAAACTTGCGACTCCTGTAACAACCTAGGACCGTGCCGCCAGTCTCTTACCCAAGGCACAGGCGGGCTTTTGCACAACAATTTGCGGCCGAGGCAGCAATCCGCTTTAAGAGAGAGTTAATGAAGCCTTACATTCAGAAAACTTAACGCATTTTTTTTCCAAAAATATAAAAAATAAATGCAAAATATGTATAGTTTTAAGGACAGACACATCAAACTTTGAACACTTACTGTCAGGATTTAAGACCAGTTTTCATTTGTACACACATTACTTGACCAATGCGTTGATAAAAGTATACATCATTCAATGTCGAATGTATATGTACTATGCTGATGTTGATGTTAATAAATGATTTTTACTTTGTAGAATTACAAAAAAAAGGAACAGAACAAATGTTATCAAAATAATCTCATAAAAATGCCCTTTTAAGTTATCATTACAGCGACTTTATAACCGCTCTCAAAACTGATAAATCTGAACTGGTATCGCATAAACAGAGGGGGCAATCACGTGATAGTCAAGATGGCGACGTTCATGCCGAGGCAGGTATTGTTTGCCGTTGTATACCCTTTATTACTTGTATTTATTGTTTAAATGCCGCTCACTTTGAAGCTATATCTTCAAGAAAGTTACTTGCGTTTATTTCGTGTTAATATTCGTTCTTTATCTTGACTTTACTTGCTGCGAAATTTCTTAGCGGGATGACCTAATTAGAGCTCCACTAAAAAAATTGCGGGGAGTAAAGTCTAGATATAAAGCGAATTTTAAAACAAAATAAACGCTAATCACGTGTATGATATGGCTGAAAAGTGAGCGTCATTTAAAAATCAAACAAAAGTAATAAAGGGTATAAAACGGCGAAAAATAACTGTCTCGGCATGGACGTCGCCATCTTGACTATCACGCGATTACCCCCTCTGATAAAGAAAGCATTTAGTCATGCGCGTTAAAAACATTTTTGATACCTCTAAATAGTCAGTTAAACCAGTTTTAAAAGATATTTAAACAATTTGTTGATGGTATGATAGAAATTTAGTGCATGTATTCTACATGATGTGATTTGGGTGTTCGAACAATAACAATAAATGAAAAAAGAACTCATTAAAAATATTTCAGTTAAGTGTTCAAGTATAGAATAAGGCTGACGAAATTAGAACTGATAATATATATAGCAATCTCATTATACTGTATTTAAATAACATAATAACATAGATAATCAAATGAGTTTATTGATAATCATAAACAACAGCACTGACAGCAACATCACAAATAACATATCACGATTGATAACTCTAGTATGCTTGCGTAAATATTATAGTTATTATCAGTGCTTAATTTCCACTATTCTAAATTTTAAATTGGAAGCGAGGTGTGGGGATTTACAAAGGCTGAAATATTGAGTCCAACGCAAATAGTATAAATGGCTTTCAAATATAAAAGCTTCTACATATTCAAATGTTTCGTAATACGAAGTAGGTAGATACCCGATGTATATATGTCAATATTTACGATTAGTTAAATATTTCTGAAATTTGTCCAGCGAAAAATCGTCTAACTGTATATTAAGTAATATCATTCATAGACAATGCATAGAAGCATGTGATGACTGTCATGCCATATCATGGGCATCAAATGTTTTGCAACGTTTGCAAGAATCTGGTTGTAATGAAGTGATGTTATATCCAGAATCTGTTAATGCAAACAGCTTTATTGTAATTTTTCACAATATATTAACATTTTTGTTTAATTTAAAATGACTCTTCATAACTATTTTTATACAAGGAATTGAAACCCATTTTGAAAGATCCATTAATTCGAATTTAGAAACATAATAACAAAATTTAGATTGTCTTCTCAGGTACCAGCAAATTCATTGAAATGAAAAAAACACATGTAAATTGTGTACTCTTAAAGAAATTGAAGATGAGTACCATTTTGTTCTAATATGTCCTTCATATGAGAATATTAGAAATACACTTATACGTGATGTCAACAAGAGAAAACCAAGTATGTTTATTTTTTACTATTGTTGACTGAGACCAGAACATCTATATTAATACGTCTGGTTAATTGCTGTATTCAAGTTTTTTAAACATAGAGCCGAACATATATAGCTTAATTAGAGAATACCTTTTTCCCAGAATTGAAATGTGTGTTCATAGTTTCTAACTGCATACTTTTTTTTTCTCAATCAATAACGGATTTAAAGTATTCACTAAGCTTTTTTAAAAATCAAGAGCCTTTTCATACATTTTACATTTTCACAAAAATCATATTTTTTAAATGCATACAAATTTGTTATTTTTGACTCATGTGTATTTATGATTGCTTTATTGTTGTTGTTTTATATCTGGTATGATATATTGTAATTTTCAGCGGAAGTCAACATATTTAATTTACATTTAAATGTGTAAAGCAATTTTAATGTAAAATATAACGTTTGATCGTTTGCTTAAATATTTAAATAACCGGTAGTTATATGTTCCGAGTTTATAAACAGTTCGTTAGCAAGTAACCAAAATATAACGCAAGTTTAAATATATTCTAAAATGTAATTATAGTTTGAAATAAAAATACTGGGTAATAATAAAATAACTTACCGAAAAATGAACGCGATTTCTGCAATCCCCTAGATTGTTCCGATTTTGAAGGCCCATTGTGCCCATGTGAAACACATACACAAAAGGCGACGAACAACGCCGTAAGAACACAATGCATGGTGGCAATGTCGAAGTAATGGTGGTTAAAAGTCAAGCTCTCCAGATGCGTGTGACAAACGAAATAATTACGTATATTTACATAGCAGGCATTATGTACACGTGCGCAGAGAAATAAGGAAGCATTTATTTAATAACGTGATACGTTGATGTGCAATAATATTAAATATGTGCATGGCGCGTCTAAATGTATGGAGAATATCCACGTATGTGGATGATTGCGGTTGGGATTGGGTGTGATGTGGTTAAACAGAAATTTATTCAAGCCTGTACATAACAGAGCAATTTAATGAAACGTTTCCTTTTCTAATAGCAAACAACTTTATTTTTGGTGTCTAGAGCAGACATTTATTCACGCCTGTACATAACAGTGTCTCGTTATTTAATTAAACATTTCCTTATTTAATAGTCAAACAACTTATGTCCCCTATACATGCTTACTGAATTATAACAGGATTTGAGACATGCTGTCTCTTGGAAGAGTCATCATTTTTGTATTGGTTTTGGGCTTGGTAGTGGTCTCCTGTTAAACTACAGTTTCTATTTACTTATATAAAATACGTGAAAAAATGCCCAACGCAAGTATGCAAGATTTTTTTTTATGCAACTTCTAATGTGTAAATACCGATAATGTTTAAAACAATAATTGATGTTAATCTATGGTGTTTACAGGTATATAAGAGTATGTTTTATTCTATTATGAGAGCGAATGCTTTATACAATTATTTGATATTATGCTGAATAAAACTGTGCATTTAAATGCTTAATACAAGTATGTGATTTTACGATTTATACAACTTATAGTGCCCGCATTAACGTTTCAAAAAACGGTGTTATTGTGCTTCATACAATCATGTATGACAATGCTTTTAACAATTATGTGATAAGATGTTTTATTCAGTTATATTTACATTCACTTTTAATTTTCTGTAGAAAAATGAACGAGTTAATTTTGCATAACCCGAAAGCCGGAGATACCGCCTTCGAAGGCGGAGCTTCTAAAATTGGACCAATGGTTACAAGACGCTGACGCGTAGTTATTCAGTGACCAGTACCGTGACCGCACTATTTTTGCAAATATAGTAACAAACATGAATATCGCGCTTCACGGAATTTTCAAAGCTCGTCCTGAGGGTTCATACTGAATAAACGCCCGAAAAAAAAAGAATCAATCCTTAAAGCGGCTATATACGATTTTGTCAAATATTTATGAAATTATATAAACTGTGTAAAAAACTTATTATATATATATTTCAATATTAATTAAAATAAAAGTGAAGAAGAACATGTGTCGAACAATGCGAAATAGGCCAGATATTTAATTCTGAAATTGAAAACGGCTGTACCGCCGAATTCGCCAGCATGTATACCATACATGTACGATGTGCATCTAAACTTACGAGGGGTGTTCCAGAAGTTTGTGGATTTTCGCTATAACTTTCATTTGGTAACATAAATGGACAAACAAATAGCATGTTAAGAATATTTCGTCCTTTCCAAATCTTCTCTCCAAATATCATGGAAATACATAAAACAATAAATATATATCCGAGATTTAAACATGTGCACAATGCGCACACCGACGCACGTGTAACGTTTCTGTTCAACGTCAATGGCGTTATGAAGTTAACAACTGTCAAATCTTTTCCACATAATCACCTCCAACGCGAATGCACTTTATGTGTCGGGAAATCTACTTGTCAAACGTGTCTCTATACCAAAAGACGACACGATTCGCTTTGCTGCAACTGTAAGTTCCTGTTTACTTGCAAAGCGAATACCGCGCAACTGTGATTTAACTTCCGGGAAGACGCGGAAGTCCATAGGGGCAAAATCCGGGCTGAAAGGAGGACTTAGGCGCTGTAACATGAAATTTGCCGTAAATTCTGTTTATCAACGACATTTAAACCAAATTTAAATTCGCGTAACGCTCATACTTATTATAAAATACACGCGTGCGCCGCATGTCGTTACTGAGGTCTCTATGGCAACGCGTTTCAAACGCGCTTTATGGAATTCATGCATTTTTAGCTCATATATAAAGTCCGTGATAATTGGTTTGTATAATATGTAAATTTCATTGACTTTTACCAGCAAACTAATAAGTTATAGCGAAAATCCACAAACTTCTGGAACACCCCTCGTAGTTTAACGGTTTATAATACAGAGACGAATGCTTCGGTTATTGTAGGAAAATATTTACGTCACTACCGGCTCGGGGCGCTAATATGTCTTTGCTGCATTTTATGAAATTCGGCTTTAATGTATAATTTTTCTTGCCTATTTTGTGTTATTGTAACATATTTTATCAATATATTACAATTAAACACATATAAAAAATCGTATATACCCGCTTTAATTATAAGAGAGAGTGCTTTTAACACTTATGTAATACTATACTTTATTAAATTATTTGGAATAAAAGTTGAAACAAGTGTTATATTAACTTAATGAGAAAATGCTTTATTTAAGTATGTAATAATATGATGCATACACATATGTTAGGAAATGCTTAATCCACTTATGAGAGAGGATGCTTTATAGGACACTTATGTGAGATAATGCTTGTGCATTTATGTGAGTGCACGATGAACGCAATTATGAGAGGGAATGTTTTATACAATTATGATAGGGAATGCTTAATACAATTATGCGATGTATTGCTTTACACAATTATAAGAGGGAACGCTTTACACAATTATGAGAGGGAATGCTTTATACAATTATGAGAGGGAATGCTTTATACAATTATGAGAGGGAATGCTTTATACAATTATGAGAGGGAATGCTTTATACAATTATTAGAGGTAGTGCTTCGTACAATTATGAGAGGGAATGCTTTATTATAATTATGAGAGGGAATGCTTTATACAATAATGAGAGTACATGCTTTGTACAATTATGAGAGTGAATGTTTTATACAATTATGAGAGGGAATGTTTTATACAATTATGAGAGGGAATGCTTTATACAATTATGAGAGGGAATGTTTTATTTAATTATGAGAGGGAATGCTTTATACAATTATGAAAGGGAATACTTTATACAATTATAAGAGTGAATGCTTTATATAATTATGACAGGAAATGCTTTATACAATCATGAGAGTGAATGCTTTATATAATTATGAGAGGGAATGCTTTATACAATTATCCGAAATGCTGATTGAAATTATGTGAGTTATTGCATAATACAAGTATGAAAACAAACGATGTATACACAGTGTGGATAAATGAAACGTTTTAATGAGAATGGGTAAAATAAGTTTGTGAATTAATTCTACATACAAATCTGTAAGTTTAAGATAAATAGTGCATGCGAGTTTATTTAAATACAAGCGTACTAGTCAATACATGTATGTGAGTTGACGCTTAATCCAAAATTTAAGATAATGTTTTGTGAGTTTGAACTGTTTATTTGTTTGTTTGATCTGACACAACATATAATTGGGGTAGGAAAATGCAAAACTCCAAACACTGTCTCGAGGTTCGAGTACTTTATGTCGAAGCCCGAAGATACATGGGATAAACAAACTAATTGAAAAACAGGTTTAATGAATAAATTATTAATTGTCTAAATTATAAGAAAATACTCAATGAAGTTTTGTCTTTCGACGGGCCAGAGTCAAAAGGCAGCATGGTCAGTAGTTTAAAATCTCTAACAAAGTTTGTTAAATGCTGGCCAATAAAAATCTTAGTGATTGCATATCTATCATTATGACAGGACAATATATGCATGGCATAACAGTACCTGGCTGGACGCACACAGGAAAAGGGACTGAATCTCACAATAGAAGCACATGTGTACATACAAGACAAATGAAATACACTATGGTATATGAAACATAAACACATATACAACACAGGGAAACATTACATATCCTACACAGTCTCGCATGTTATGGAAATGTACCCGTCACTTTAAATATATGATGAATAATTCACAGAAGAGGTGATATTTTGAAATTACAACAAGTAAATTTAATATGAGGTACGAACTTAGTAAGAGGAAAATATTATATACCTATATGTCTAAATAAAATACAACCGAACCTCGAATAACAATAAACACGTAAACGATACACACAGGTAAACTTCGAATAGTCATACATAACATTGCAGTCGAAAGGCATTAACTAGGTCATATGAAAACTTTACTATAAATTCGAGTTTTCTCCCATTGCCATTACATATGAAAAGAAACAATGAAGAGCTAAATAAAAGAACATGCTTAAAATCGATAGAATCGTCAAACGTATTAACCTGATTAACAAACAGTAATTTAATCAATACGAAAACAATAATATAAACATGAACAATTACCATATAAAATACATTAAACAAACACATGCAATAATTTAGGGTATCTATTATAATTTCAATCACTGCACAAAACAATTAATACAGAATGATTAAAATGAAAGTACAATATTGACAATAAATGAAACTTTTATAACAATATAAAGTTGTTTTATAATTTAAATACTTCTTATCTAAAAAATGTGAAGACAGAAATAAAGTGGAAAATGTACTTTTTAAATGTTAAAATGTTAAAGCAAGGCTTGAAACATAAAATACATACAAACACAAATGACAATTGAAGGATTGAAGAGTTTAACGAATACGTTCATTCTGTATCCGTCTTGAAAACTGTTAATATGACCAGGGTAACAAGCTCTGAAAAACTGTCCATTCCATGAAACAATTTTTGTTACAGTACCTGAACTTGACTGTTAATACAAGTTTTCTTTCAAAACTGCACATGGTAGTTCACACACATCTATGAAAGATTACAATACACCAAACTGGAAATGCTGAAAATTAAAGCAATATAAATTCATTTAACCCTTTCAGCGCTGGAACCGAATTTTAAAGCCCTTTGCAAACAGTTTGGATCAAGATGAGACGCCACAGAACGTGGCGTCTCATCAGGATCCAAACTGTCTGCTATTCTGATAGTTTTCTTTGAAAATAAAATAAAAGAAAATGCTTATTTTAGAAATTCAGCAGACAACATTTTAGCAGACGACAAATTTCCCAGCATTCAAAGGGTTAACAAAAAGCTCGTAAATGAGATAAAAAAAGTAATTTACAAACCGGTCTAGTTTTGGCGACATAAAGGTTAGGGTCTGCTGGGAGAGGGAGATTCATCTACCGTGATGAGGTCGGCGAAGGACTACTGTTAGCATTCAGAACATAGGAAATAGGTGAATCCATTTGACTGTCTACAGGAGTCTAAAGGAGGGAGATAACTGCCTGTGACTGAGGGACTTACAGAACCGGGCTGTGAAACATAATCAGTAGAGGGAGATGGATAAGTATCAGACCTACTGATACAAGGCCCAATGATGCTGGTCATTGGTCCTTGAGTTACAGACAAGACAAGAGAAAGACAATTTATTTCTTAATTAAAGTCATTCGGTCGAGAATACATTATACAGACATGTCATGTTATACATGCATGCGTTGTGAATAGTTGTATGCTTATACTTTTCGCATGAGAGATATATAATCAAGAATGAAATTTTCTTCAATGTCATATCAATTTTCGTTTTTATCAGTTTATACTAAAATCGGTTAAGCCTCTATATCCCGAAACAAAGAAAAAAGGCGACTTTTACGTTCTTCGTGAAATTTAGAACAATGAAACAATTACACGAAATTCGTTTTCAATGACACGGGTGTTTTAACAGTTAGACAATGTGTACAATAATAAGATAATGTTCTATACCAAGATGTCGCCCAGTTTCAATTAGAAACTTGTGTTTGAACTTTGCAAAAGCTTTTCTATAGTACTAAGTATAATGGTATTTTAAGCGAAATACTTTGTTCTGGCTCAAGCTATGATGTATACATTCTAGGCGAGTCGGATACACTCCCTAACCTTTTAAGCTTGTTACAGCAAAAAAGGCGATCTTCAAACGGTCGTACAAATACATGTACATAGCAAACATCCTGACAAATCCATACATAACCAAATCCATATCATATAAAAACAACAACATATTTTAAACACAAGTAGCCCAATTTGTCTTTCCTATTTCATCCTGGAGTTTCAACATATTACAACGGTTTTTGGTATATTTATGCATGTGAATAAGTTTAGACCAGTATTTGACTCACTTGAAATGATATTCTACACATAATTCTTACCTACCAACCTCCCTTAGAGGTTGAAATACTGTGACAATCAACTAAACTAGCTCCACATTATGCAGTACATGCAAACTCATCATCTTGGTCACCAGTAACAAGCCCATTGCGTATATGAATTCCGTATAACTGTATGAATTCCGTATATGAATTCTGTATATGAATTTCATGAGCGCAGTGTAGTTCTAGAAAACTATAACCAAATGATTTATAATTGTTATCTTTATTATCTTTCAAAAACGTCTTATCGTAGTCTACCTATAAATTAAAAAGAAAGTCAATGCTACCCGCAGGTTTGCAGTCCAGTATTGTTTTAGTTCTAACATTTAGATCACCATCAAGAGATAACAGACAATCGGGGTACATATTTATTAACAAGACGACCTTTTCTACGATATTGGTAATTTTGTTTGTATCATATATTGGTGACTCTTCTGGCAAGACATACTCAATATAAAAAGTAATATAAGATGAACAATAGAAACACCTCACTTTTAAATAAAGTACAACACAATCAATTAATCCGAAAAAAGTCATGTAACAGAACTACCTTTTTGTCAAGTGAGTGTTTACAAAAACATTTCTCTACTATTTCGTAAAGCATTAATTTGCCAAACTCTTACATTAACAAAGCAACAATATTATTCATATAACTCATTAAACTGTCTGCTGATATCACCGCACGTCTCTAGTAAACTAACAAATATCGATATTTAATGATGGTATTTAAAACGGAAGAATTATTTACAAACTTATATAACCCGTACACATTCTACGTGCAAATATTTATGATTAAATTTGGGCCTTGACCCTGTTCCTAGTCAATACCAATATCCGCCTCGCCCTTCAAATAAAAGTCCGTCTCCGATTGGCTGTCCTCCTCTGCTCCATGGTCACGTGATCTATTGCTAGCGACTCGCCCCAATCTATGTTGACAACTTTGCGTGAAGGCTCCGACTGTCCATTATGTCTCGCTCAATTACCACAGCGCGAATTATCAAATTGTAATCTTTGCTGATGTAGATCTGCGACATGTACCATTGACTTGCCTATACGCTCGACCGATTGTGTAACTTCATTAAAAGTGAAAACGTTACCGT
Organism: Dreissena polymorpha; assembly: GCF_020536995.1. NCBI lineage: Eukaryota > Metazoa > Mollusca > Bivalvia > Myida > Dreissenidae > Dreissena > Dreissena polymorpha. Next base: position 11,500,395 of record NC_068361.1, read on the forward strand.
CAATGACTAGGTTATCGAAGCGTAGCGATGCGAATTTACCCTCGCTTCTGGCGTTGACTAGTGTACGCGACAATTGACTGTTTCCGTAACGTCCGTACTAAGAATTGCGAGTGTGTATCAAGATTTTGACGCGCTCTTTGAGAGATCTCGTCTCTCCGTCTTGATATTTGAAAAATTTTACAATAATTGGGCAGATGTCCGACCGCTAACTTCCAACCCTATCAGCTCTCTCAACCTTAACAGCATGCATATCTTTCAGCCCAAGTGTACTTGAAATAAAATGTCGTACTTTATATTCAGTTTCCCATGCCCTCACTTGCACGCTCTTCTGCATCGAGAAAACGTTAAGTTGTTCTACGTGAATGATCATCTAGACGATCTTATTAGAATGCCAAATTTGAAATATCTTCTTCATACTAATATTCTCTTGTCTTAACTGCTCATTTTCGTTTTTCAATATGTTCACAGTGCTACAGATATCTTTGTTTTACTGTTTATGTATGAGAGAGCATTTTTCATTTTCACTTTCATTTCATTTGTTTAGTTTTGTATAGTGCTGTTTTGTGCTGTTTTGTACTGTTTTGGCAATTTGTCACTTGCCTTAAATAAAAAAACAACTGATTGTTATAATGAGAATTCAATACTGCCCCAGCAGCTGGAGTTGCACTTCTTTAAATTTAAAAAGTTAATTACCTCAGATTCACTGTCCGCTTTGTTGGATGTGGTTCTTGCATAAGGTTGTGATGACGGTTTTGCTGAGTTCAGCGGTAGCGTTTCCGACGCCGACACCTCAGCAAAGGATAGCGTTCGCTGTTTGCTGTGCTTCGAGGTCGGTCCATATCCCCACCCGGTTACATCAGTGTTTTAGTGTTCTATCTCTGTAGACTCCTGTAAAGTTATTAACAGAATCAAAACTTAAACTACAGTCAATATAATTACTAGAATTCTGGCAAGATCTTGAATACGTTCTTGCTCTGCGGACAGCGTGTGGCGCCAGGTCAGGTTCTGGGACAGAGACAAACGAGAACAACATGTTCCAGTGAAGAGTTCGAATAGGTACTTTTTGTTGTTCTCTTTGGTCTCTGTATACATGCTGGAATTCATATGGAATATCTAGAACCACGTATTATTCTCATTTTCGGCCAATTTATGTAAGCCTTGCAGATTGACTTGCTTTAAAAGTCTAAAATCATTACTGCTGATCAATGTAGGGAATACCCATTTGAGCTGCTCTTGTATGGTATGAATTATCCATGGTAGAGATATAGACTTTCCAATTTCACTTCTTCTCATCACAACATTCCCAACGTGCATAGCATGTTACGGTACAATCAGCTAATGGATTATCCATGGGGTGAAAACGTGTAGAATCTCCCATACATTTGCATGGCTAAACAAGTTAATTGATGGCATAATTCTAAAAATGTCTTCCTTGATTAGAATGGCGTTGCTAATGTCATCAATAACAGCAATAGTATGTCCGAACAAGGCTTTGCAGTTGTGGTTGCCTTCTGTTGGCGACAAGGGATTTTCTTCAAGTTGTCAGTTTTAACCAAGATATCATCATGACCACCTTTACATGTGTAACCTTTTAGAAACTCTATGCAAACAAGTTGAATTGGTCTGGATGTCACAAAAATAACAAGATTTTTAGATGGAAAATGAGTTGTGTTTTTTTGCAATACAATCCCTATAGTACAAAAAGTACATTCAAAGCAATGTTCAATGCCTGGCCAGTGAAAACACCACTAAGCCATAGTGACTGACCGAACCCTGGATGACAACCCTCATCACGCACGAGCATGACGCAATGAGTTGTCGAACTTGTTTACCATCCAATTTTGAATTACGATATATGTACTAAACCACTCACATAAGTAACAGACAATCAAAATCCCCAAGGAATGTTTTGACACTGACTGACATATATTCCACCTCTTTAAGTGGTGTTAAACAAAGAATATTTGTAAATAACTTTCGTTATGTCACGGTCACGTGGCTGTTCTTTTGACAAATGTATTTTATTAACTTTAACAGTTGACGGTATTGCGTCCAGTGACCGTCTGTGAAGCTGAAATACCAATAAGACATTTCAAATTATCAAATTGTACATCGACGAAGCGGCGCCCCAACAATGACCGATCGCATCAAGCTCTGGTGTTTACATGCCATAGGGTAAAGGGTTATTGTCAGCTGTTACAGTAAGTGTTGTGGCATACAAATAGTCATGAACTTGTCTGTTAGAGTCCTTTTAAGCTCAAGGAACACCAATCTCTGTGCATGATAATTGCAATCAAAATGACGTAGACCTCGGCTTGCATTAGCTATAACACGCTCAGAGGAGTCTGTTGCTGCAAAAGGACTGTCCCTTACTATGTGCCAAAAATATCAGTTGGAAAAAATGAAGGATTTGGAGTAGCTCGCTAAGGAAATATCAGGGGGAGAGGTCAATTTGGACTTCAGGGTTTCACGGCCACTTGTTAATATTTACCCGTAATACATGTACCAAGAGACAGAGGACTTATTATCATTTTTTAGATGAACCATAGCCTTCAAGACGCGATATTAGAGGTCGGCGATTGTATCATAATCTTTGATATAATTCCGGTAGAAACATGAAAAGCCTACAAATTAGCGTAACTGAGTAACATTTGCCGGAATGGACCAAGTAGAAATTGAAGAGGTCTTCTCAGCGTCTGCACCAATACCTTTTTTTGAAATAATGTGTGCAAGATATGTAAACGAGTTCGTTTTTTAACACATACTTTGAACTTGAAACCACAGCCGTTCGCAAATAATATCGTTTTGTTTGTTCTGTTAGTAAAAATCGCGCCGTTGTGTTCTTGATTATATTTTTATTGTTTATTTCGGACCAATTCTGCTAGATAGTGATAATTTTGTAACCTTTTAGAACGAAATCGAGATATTAAAATGAATTGCGGTTGTATTACCTTGCATATGTTGCATTTTGTGAATGTTATGACACGAAGGAGTTTGACACAAGCAATATGAACCGAAACCCTACACATGCCTAAAATGCTGCATCCCATATACCAATTAATGTGTATCATGTGAAACATGTGAACAGGTTACAAACCACACATTCAAATCACATAAATATCGGTAAGTTTTTATCCGCTAGTCGTATTGTGTGATATGGAAGGAATCAGTGATGCTTTGCAACTTGAAATGTCCAATATAATAGCATGACCATGCTAAGCGATCGACCTCAACGGAATGTCAATACAATATATCTATATACCTTTTTCAATGTTTGTCCTGCTTCAATGCTGTTTACTGTATATTTCAGTTCGACATAAACCCGTTCTGACGATCCAGATATTTTTAACATGCATAGGTTTGACAATGTTATCTGGAGTGAAGTCTGCAAATGCACCACTCTAGTATTGATCATTTTATTCAACGTGTGCACTGCTGAACACGTAGCTTATAGTTAGGAACTCAGTGCAAACTGGTTTTACGCTATTTTTGCTTGAGATAGATATTAAATGACCTACATCAATTACATTTTGCCATGCAAATGAAAGTTATATAGAATATTCGGTCAATACGCGAATAAATTAATCTAACACAAGTGTACAGGGTTAGTTGTAGTTTTATTGTTTTTACCTAAAGAGCACTTAAGTTCCATGTCTCTTAGTTTATTGACGTTGCCTGCCAGACCGGTGACAGTACGGGTAAGAAATGATGCAGAATGAGTTAAATTATCAACAGTCAATCCCCAAGCAGAGTTGACTGTTGATCTCATATCTGCAGTGGACTTCATGGCGAAAATCATGTAAAAGGGAAATATACGTACATGTATTCACTGAGTTATATTTACCGCATGTTGTGTAAGGGGTGGAGCGGGGGGGGGGGGGTAACTTCCCAAATTTTAGTGTAGGGGTGTCCAACTAAGACTTCCGAAATGTGACCCATTTTTATACCGGAACTCTGATAAAGTAGACCCATTTTGATACAAGATTTTTGAAAAAGCAGACCCATTTGTATACGATACCATTGAGAACGTGGACCCATTTCAATACAAGATTTTCGATAAACTGGACACATTTCAATACTAGAATTTGATAAAGTGGACACATTTCATACTAAAATTTTAATCTCTCTCATATCAATACAGTATAGTTATTGAATTTCCTTTTATATTTTTATTTGTAAATTACGTATATTTTTGGTACCCATTTACATACACGAATGAAATTTATCATGCCCATTTTGAAACTGATACTTTCAAATCTATATGCATTTACATACAAGCAAATGTCTGATTTCAATACCCATATCTATACTGAGTTGCTCGAAACCATACCCATTTCTATAATTTTAGTCGAAAAACACACCCCATATTTTCGGCACACCCTCTATATACCTGTATATAGGAATTTACCTCCCCCCTGGGAAGTGGGGGCCTTTTGAATAATTAATATTATGGATGTGATGATAATTGTCCAAGAAATATATTCTAATGTATTAAAACTGATTACTTACACTATGTTGTTTCTATGGTCAATATAATTAAAATATAATGTATTGCGTGACTGTTAATTATGAGTTTCATGTTGAACCGTTAATTTACCAATTATGAAAAAAGTAGATTTTTGCAAGTATGTGTATTATCAAGTGCGTATCTAGAGTCCGTGGTACGTATTATCTTATACACATACCTGATTTTGTAGTTAATTACAACATTGGAGTGATGCAATAAGCGGGGCAATACGTATATAGATTTGATCGAGATCTGTATGCATTTTACAAATAAATATTAAAACAAAATGTAGTGATAACCCAAAGTGCCGCTCAATCTACCATAGATTCATTTATGCAATAAATCTTCCACTCGCTTACACTGCGGTTCATCACATTCACGTATGTTTGTATGTATGTATGTATGTATGTGGTTACAATACACTAAATGATCGCTTCATGTAGGGCTGTACTCTCTAAAAAAATATCATAGTTGACAGGAAGGCATGTTTTACACGTTTTACCATTATTCAGGTGTTATCTTGCGGAGATAATGGTAGGGCATGAATAGGTGTTCACTACTGAATCCCTGAAATATGATACACTTGAAGACTATAGTAAACCATTGCACTAGAAAAGGTTACATTCCACCAAGATACGGCCGGAAAAAAAAGTTGCAAAAACAGTCGATTTTGATTTGTATCAAGTTCTTTCTTGCATTTTACATGACATATCTTTTTTATTGCATAAATCGATTCCGCTTCGAATGGCCTTTAAGAAAAGGTATGGTTATGGGGGTCTTTATGTGCAAAATGTTGCATTTATTTTCGCTCAAAGTTGTCGCTTTTACATTGAATTATATAGGGAAACTATTTGGTGTATTATGACCATGTTGAGGCACGAACGACAACTCTGTTAGGAGAATGTAAATCGTCAGCTGACCCGAGTGGTAGTTAACCTCAGATCGTCACATGATCTACCATGATCACGTGCTTTTAAGTTCCGTGTTTGACAAGATGGCGGGAATACAGTCCGCTGGCGACGTTGGTGTCCTGAAATGTGCAATTGTATTGCTGATTTTTCGCATGACAGCTATTGTCAGTGGACTGCAATGCATTGCGAATGATAATAGGCCCGTGGATTGGTATGTAAATACTATAATCATTGAAAACTATGTAGAATTAAGAAAAACATGTTATCTCATACTGATCGTGACTGACAGTGACTGACTGAGTTACTCCGTTAGACACTACGACATAAGATGATTTCTGTCACAAGATGTGAAGTCATCAACAATTTGCTTCATGATTTTTTTTTGTTCATATTTTAAGGTCATGAGTAAATTTATATTAAGTAAAGTGTATTGATCCACACAAATCAGCATTGATTCAATGACACAATGCGGTTAAATAATAACTGCCATAAAAGGAAATATTTCAAAACCAATATTTTTCAAAAAACCGAAGACCTATAGATAACACAGATTGGAACTTCGCGCCTTATCGGGCTATCTCTCGGCGGGGTCACGTGGTCGAGAAACCGATAAGTACACTGAGGATCAGCAGACGATTTATTCCATGAATCAATCGGAGTAGTCCGGAGATAGCCGGTGTATCACGATTGCGATAAGATAGCGACGCGTCAGTAGCAACGGCTACGATTCTCTAGCAAAGTTATGCGAAAATGTTACGGCGCTATGAAAGGCGGTTGTAACTTGGTCAATAATGATCCGATTTTTATAAAATAAAGTTTCATAGAAACATGAGTAATTATTTTTTTTTTATAAAATCTCGATTTTATTTACCTACAATAAGAATTTATAATGCCGCGATCGTTGAAGAAAAAGCGAACCTCCGAATCGCGGCGAGAATGCTGTTGAATAGTTTATTTGAAAGGCTTTTGCTGATAAAATATTATTGTATAATTTGGTAATTAAAACAGTTAAAACCTTATAAAATATTATTATTTCAAAACGGATAGATATATGTGGACACATAGATCTAGGTCTCTGATTAAAACAACATTACAGTATAATAAATGCTATGATCGTTCGATCCAAAAACGGTTTCAGTTAGACTTATTTCAATATTAATTGTGTAGATTTTTTCAATTGTTTAATTCTCTTTTTATTTAGATCTTATTCATGAGTTATAGGTTATTAAAGTTTTGTTTGTAATCCAGTTTTTTTCTTTTGGTATTTAAATTAAGCTTTCAGTATCGTGGGCTAGGATTTCGCGAAAAGAAAAAAAACAACATTTCACGCGCGTGTTAATCGTCGGATCAATTAGCGAACTGAAGAAGATGCTTTGTGTGTTTTTTCTTTATTCTTGAGAATTAATTAAAAGAAGGGATCCTAACTTCAATTATCAGTTTGCGTTGTTGATTGATTTTAATTGTGTGATCAGTGGCCGCGGCCGGCGAATTATAGTCATCTCACAGCTTTTGTTTATGTTTTAAAAGTAATCTCACAGCTATCTGTTAAAATATGTTTGTATACTAACTTGCATGTGTAACATTGACAGGAAAACTGGTAATACTAATAGAAGATATTAAATGAGAATTTAAACCCATACTTTCATCTTGTTTTTTATTCATACCAAGATAAACATATTACCCAGAATAAAAATCTTATTTCTTCGATTTGAGGTGAATAATGACGAAGTTTTTCACAATGAACCAAAGCACCTTTGACGACATGTGTGTATAATAGGGTAAAAGAGCTTAAAATTGTACCATCTTTGTACAAGGCCAAAATCCTTTAAAATGAACATTTTCCTCCAGTTTAGTTTATTCATACCTAGATAAACATATCACCAAGCATAAAAATCTGACTTAATCTATTTGGGATGAAAAATGAAAAAGTTTATCAAAAAGAACAAAAACACGTTTGACAGCAATCTTGTACAACAGAAAAAAAGAGCTTAAAATTGTACCAACATTGTATAAGGCCAAATACTTTATTTTCTTCTGGTTTGTTTAAATCTATACTTAGATTAACATCTTGCCTAGCATAAAAATCTTACTTCAGCGATATGGGATGAGAAATAGAAAAGTTTGTCAAAAAGAAACAAACCACTTTGGCGACTGGTGTGAAAAATTATTGAATGGAATAACAGTATAAAATAGTACAAAATGTACAAGGGCAAAATCCTTTAAAATACCTCATTTTCGTCTACTTTTTATAAATCATACATAGATTAACATCTCACCTAGCATAAAAATCTTACGTTAACAATATGTGATGCTTAATGAAGATGTTTAAAGAAAAATGCTTCGGGCCTTTAAATTTTTCAAAAATTATCGAAAATGAACGAATCCAGTGTTCTTTTTCAAATTCCGATAAATTAATAATTAATTAGAATAATAACTACCAAAACCTAAAGAATGATCAACACAGAAAATAAATACTTATATTTATTTACACAAAAAATATTCAATATGTCTTTTTTCGGCGACCGACTTTGCTCACTACGCGAAGTTCGTAACGTTGCGCTTTCAGACATTCATTGCTCTGCAAACTGACAACCGAGCGCTAAAAACACTAATTAACACATTAAGATTGTTAATAACAATATCAATATAATATAAACTACCAGATCATGCTCAGAATACCCTACGACAACAAATATTAACGACTAATGACGAAGAATAATTGATTGCTATATAATAAAATGGCCGACAGTAGCTGGAACAGGGAAGAATCTACAGGTACACCGGCATCTCCAAAATCAATGTCACGTGACCCGCGTCCGCCGTTAGATATTATCGCATATCGCTATCGCGAAGAGGAGAGTTTCCAATCTGTGTTATCTATAGGTCTTTGAAAAAACTGATTTTTCACTAATTTAACAAACAAGACTTATTTCAAATCGTTTGTCTTGTCTTCACCTGTTTAATCTAGAACTTACTTCAACTTCTATAGTGTTCTTATCTATCAAGACATTAAAAAGAGACATGTCAATTTTTGCAAGGGGAACACTATCACTTTCCCACTCAGAAGCAAAGTGAAAATGGCTATGTGCAAACAGCATAAAACCAGAATAGCCTGCGAGTAACTAAGTCTGTGTAGGTTTTTTCTGTTTGCTGCTCAGGGGCCATTCATAAAGTATGTCACGCTCAAGGTGGGGGAGGGGGTGTAAGAAAGTGTGACAGTGTGTGACATGGAGGAAGGGTAGGGGGGGGGTCAGGCGATGTGTGATTTCACACATTTATTTAAAAAAAAATCTTATTTATTTATTATTTTTAGCTCACCTGAGCACAACATGCTCATGGTGAGCTTTTGTGATCGCCTTTTGTCCATCGTTCATCCTCCCTTGTCCGTTGTGCGACGTAAACATTTGCCTTGTTCACTCTCTAGAGGCCACATTTATTGTCCAATCTTCATGAAATTTGGTCCGAAGATTGGTTTCAATGATATCTTGGATGAGCTTGAAAATGGTAAGTTTGCTTGAAAAACATGGCTGCCAAGGGGCGGGGAATTTTTCCTTATATGGCTATATATGGCTATAGCAAAATCTTGGTAACACTCTAGAGGCCACATGTATTGTCTGATCTTCATAAAACTTGGTAAGGAGATTTATCCCAATAATATCTTGGATGAGTTCGAAAATGATGCCGGTTGGTTGAAAAACATGGCCGCCAGGGGGCGGAGCATTTTTCCTTAAATGGCTATAGTAAAACCTTGTTAACACTCTAGAGGCCACATTTATTTTCCGATCTTCATGAAACTTGCTCAGAAAATTTGTCCCACTGATATCTTGGATGAGTTCAAAAATGGTAACCTTTGCTTGAAAAACATGGCTGCCAAGAGGCGGGGCATTTTTCCTCATATGGCTATATGTGGCTTTAGTAAAATCTTGTTAACACTCTAGAGGCCACATTTATTGTCCAATCTTCATGAAACTTAGTCAGAAAATTCATCCCAATAATATCTTGAACGAGTTCGAAAATGATGCCGGTTCGTTGAAAAACATGGCCGCCAGGGGGCGGGACATTTTTCCTTATATGGCTATAGTAAAACCTTGTTAACACACTAGAGGCCACATTTATTGTCCAATCATGATGAATTATGGTCAGAAGATTTGTCTTAATAATATCTTGGATAAGTTCTAAAATGGTTATGTTTGCTTGAAAAACATGGCCACCAAGGGGCGGGGCATTTTTCCTCATATGGCTATATAAGGCTATAATAAAATCTTGTTAACACTCTAGAAGCCACATTTATAGTCCGATCTTCATGAAACTCGGTCAGAAGATTCATCCCAAAAATATCTTAGACGAGTTCAAAAATGATGCCGGTTGGTTGAAAAACATGGCCACAACGGGGGCGGGGCTATTTTCATTATATGGCTATACTAAAACAGTCCCCCACCTGAAAAGTATACTTTTTCCCCTTTTGGGGGGGAAAAATTCCCCCTAAAAAAAATAAATAATAAAATATTTTTATTTTTTTTAAAGATGTGTCTCGTGATTATTTTATCTCAATTCTATTTTAATTTAATGTTTTCAAACATACTAAATTATGAAAAATGCAATGAATTTAGTGCAAACATGTACAAATGTAATTATGAGAGAGTAAGTAAAAAAATTCCCCAAAAAGGGAAACGCCGCGAAAATTCCCCCTCCTAAGGGCTGCGGACCCCTTCCCCCAAAGTAGTGTGAGGGCCCTGTATAACCTTGTTTACACTCTAGAGGTCACATTTATTTTCCGATCATCATGAAACTTGGTCAGAAGATTGTCCCAATGATATCTTGGATGAGTTTGAAAATGGTTTTGGTTGCTTTAAAAACATGGCCACCAGGGGAGGGGCCTTTTTCCTTTTATGGCTATATAAGGCTATAGTAAAACCTTGTTAACACTCTAGAGGCCACATTTATTGTCCAATCTTGATGAAATATGGTCAGAAGATTTGTCTTAATGATATCTTGGATGAGTTTGAAAATGGTTATGTTTGCTTGAAAAACATGGCCACCAAGGGGCGGGGCGGGGCATTTTTCCTTATATGGCTATTTAAGGCTATAGTACAATCTTGTTAACACTCTAGAGGCCACATTTATAGTCCAATCTTCATGAAATTCTGTCAGAAGATTAATCCCATAAATATCTTAGACGAGTTCAAAAATGATGCCGGTTGGTTGAAAAACATGGCAACCACGGGGGCGGGGCTATTTTAATTATATATGGCTATAGTAAAACCTAGTTAACACTCTAGAGGTCACATTTATTTTCCGATCATCATGAAACTTGGTCAGAAAACTGTCCCAATGATATCTTGGATGAGTGTGAAAATGGTTTTGGTTGCTTTAAAAACATGGCCACCAGGGGCGGGGCATTTTTCCTTTTATGGCTATATATGGCTATAGTAAAACCTTGTTAACACTCTAGAGGCCACATTTGTTGTCCAATCTTCATGAAATTCGGTCAGAAGATTGGTCTCAATGATATCTTGGATGAGTTCGAAAATAAATATGTTTGCTTGAAAAAAATGGCTTCCAAGGGGCGGGGCATTTTTTCTTATATGGCTTTAGTAAAATCTTGTTAACACTCTAGAGGCCACATTTACTGCCTGATCTTCATGAAACTTGGTCAGAAGATTTATCCCAATAATATCCTGGACGAGTTCAAAAATGATGCTGGTAGGTTGAAAAAAATGGCTGCCAGGGGGGCGAGGCATTTTTTCTTATATGGCTATAGTAAAACCTTGTTAACACTCTAGAGGCCACATTTATTTTCCGATCTTTGTGAAACTTGGTCAGAAGATTTGTCTCAATAATATCTTGTTTTCTCAGGTGAGCAACTTTGGGCCTTTCAGGCCCTCATGTTTATTTATTATTTTTTTTTAAGTAGAATTTAAAAAAAAAAGAAAAACAAATTGTGCAACATTGAGAATTAGTTTTATGTTAAAATAAGACGAATTGCGTGTCTCCTAAATATGTTGTTCGAATTTTTAACAGGCATCTTGGCTGGGCCCGCTTATTCAATAGGCAGTAAAACAACCTCCAAAAATATGTTCCAAAGTGTGAGTGTGACGTATTTTAGGGGGGGGGGGTCCAAGATTTTGTGACTGGGGGGTAAAAATGGTAAAAAAAAGCGTGACATACTTAATGGACGGCCCCATAGTTACAGAGTATCTACGGTTTGGAAATGAAGCTAATTTTTTTTTAATCTAGTAAGAAATGTCTTACTAAATGTAACTTTCTGAGGGACTATAAACACGTAAAAATACCTATCTTAGTGGGAAAGGGTAAATATTTGCGAGGGGAACACATGCATATGGTATTAAGTCTTGTAGCAGGTTAAACCAGAGGTCAGGGCCATTCACAAACACGTTTCACAAACAGAACATCCAGAATTGCACCAAGATCATGATGTACTGACATTAATTTGATCCCAGATTGTGTGGTGCAAGTTAGAAACCATGGAATGAGAGATACGTAGTCCCAAATAGTCTTGGTTAAATTGAGCATTAATTATAATTTAAAGATAGGAAGAGATTAGAACAATAAAGTGACGGTCTAGTTTATAGAATTTATGAACCTGGATAAATAAATAGAATACATAGCAAGCCATACTACATCATTGTGCATGTTGTTAAGCCTGTTTTATTAGAGTATGATTTGCATGACGTATAATTGTATTTGCCTTGCAGTGTGTGGGGTCAGTGTTACTGGTGGTAGATAATTGAAGAATTGTTTATACTCAATAGTTTGAAAGCAAATGGAGGAGCAATAATTATGAAACTTCATAGTTGATACAAATATATTTGTTATTTTTACTAATGGTGAAGGTTGCTGTAACTCAATATAATAAAATGATTATAGCTTGAACATATTGAGCTATTGTAATGCAAGAATATAATGCATTGAACAACAACTTCATTATGTTTGCATAGGCTGCTCATTGTATCTGCTGTATATGTCCTGCATTGACGCGCACTGTGCGTGTTTTTTCAAGACCCCTGGGCGTTAAACTCAAACTACTATTACATATTCCTAACATTTGAACAGTGTAACATTTTCATTACCTGCCACTCACAGTTTAATCTAATCGTATGACAATGTCTGCTGCAGACCTGCTACATCGTGATGTCCAATTTAACGCAAATCGGCAGTGTATCCCATTTTATTTTTTATCAACTTCCCCATTAAGAAACGCATACCATTAAATCCAGTTTGACCCGGTATTTCGCGCCTTCACTGCGTCTAGTTGATAAGTATTTATAGTGTGACAAACAATACATTCGAACGCTCAATACCATACAGTTGGCGTCATCGGTGTAAAGCGCACATGTCACCTATGACAACGTCCTTTCACTGCTTCCTAGCACCCGAGTTACACGCAGTCCTCAAGGATCATACATTGACAAAATATATAATCAATAATGAACAATGTAAATGGTAATTGCTTAACAGAAACAGCGTACTCCTTCCGTTTTGTTTTAAGAAATCAAATGCATAATTATCGTAAGCGATCATGATCACCAAGTTTTGATACTAATGAAAGAAGAAATAAAACGAGTCAATATCTTTATGATTTATCAGTCGCCTGTTCTGCCAACAATAATTATTATTGTCCCCTACCAGTTTCACTGGAGGGGACTTGTGGTTTACACTCCATCTGTCCGTCTGTCAGTCTGACTGTCAGTCCGTCACACTTTTCTGGATCCTGCGATAACTTTAAAAGTTCTTCATATTTTTTCATGAAACTTTACACATGGATAGATGGTAATATGGAGATTATGCACATCATTTCATTTTTTTCCTACGCCAAAAATTCTGTTTGCTTTTGCAAAAAAATAAAATATTTATTTTTTTACTGACAATGGTAGAGTTTCACCTGTATTGGACCATATTGCTTGGCAATCTCTTGTTGTTTCTAATAGAATTTTTGGAAACTATGAACTAAATGCATAAGTTGGTAGCTAAAATAACTTAACTACTAAACACACAGTAAAAACTGCATCAGAAACTCTTACAATAACAAGAAAAGTTGAGCGCTACATGTATCTCCTACAATAGCCCCTCGTGTCTTATCAATAACCATTGATGTCTGACCACAATTTCAACCAATATAAACAATTCAAAATCGGATAAATTTTGCTACTGTTACAACAGATTCACTTTCATACAATGATCGAGATCCCATTCAGATTTTTTTCCTGATTGTGTCAAACAGACCTAGCCCCCTAAGTTTTTGAAAAACTTTTCAAGTGAAAAAAGTAGTCGCAAGCTTCTGTTAATTGTGAATAAAACATTTCGTGGACTTCTCAAAATTGTGAAATTCAGTTTGTTATGAATTAGTATACAGGTACTGAAAGAATTTTAATTACTTTCATTACTTAAAATTTCTTAACTTAATGCATGAAAAATAATGTTTTAATTGTCTGGATGCTATTTCTTTCAACAGATAATTGCTTACATTCAAATCATCTCATCAACAATATTCCGACAAGTTTACTCTATCTCAACTCATAAGAAAGCGTTTTTCTCGTCGTCTTGAGGTATTGACACATTTGTTTAGGTGTTTGAACTGTGTGTGACAATTGACAAACGGATAACTACCACCTATAAACTTCCTGATTCGATTATATACACTTTGCATCCTTTAGCATTTCCCTTTCTTAATAGTGAGGATATTAAGTTTAACTGTCTATCTGACATGACTAAACATGAGTCGCTTTCTGAGAAAACTGGGCATAATGCATGTGCATAAAGTGTTGTCCCAGATTAGCTTGTGCAGTCTGCACAGGCTAATCAGGAATGACACTTTCCGCCTAAACTTGATTTTGCTAAGATATTTTCTTGAAATGAAAATATCATAAAAGTTAAAAGTGTCGTCCCTGACAAGCCTGTGCGTGCAGCACAGGGTAATCTGGGACAACATTTTTTGCACGAGCATCAAACCCCGTTTTCACAGACCACAGCCCAATTAAAAACATCACTTATTGCCAATTTTATAGTATTCATAAGCAAGATAAAAAACCACTGAATATTGCTATTTAAATAAATGTGATATATTTTTATTATTTTTATTCCAAGGGGCCCTTTTCCCAAATGGCGGAAAAAACACACTCTTCTTTGATAATGACAGAAAGGAATGTTATTGTTCGAAGACTTCAAACAACGCTGTGTGGGTGACTGGAGGGGCGGGAGATCTTAACTTTACTTGTTCAAAACCCATCATAATCAATCCGACTGCATGTGCTTAGTACTTTGAACTAGGATACTATTGTTATTATTGTATGATATCATGAATATAAAATGTCCTGCTTTATAGACTTCATTTAGTAACCTGTTGTTGAATTAATTAAAAAATCATCATTTCATATATATATATATATATATATATATATATATATATATATATATATATATATTGGTTTTAATGCATTTGCTTTTCTCATAATAGTTAAAATAACTTAAATTTGTGTACAATATGTATTCTATTGACATAAACAAATTAAAGGTTAAAGGTGAGGTTTATAGTCTGCTTCGATATGCACCTTCAGCCGACTTCGACATTATCTCCCCGATCACTGGGATTTGAGTCGTCCATTTACATATGGCGCACAAGGCAGCAACGGCACATTGACTTATTTCCCTCACAGGTACCCTTTTATACACCTGGGTGGAGAGGAGAAAGGGTGGGATTTATTTTTTGCTTAGAAAAATCCAGTGCCCTGGGCGGGATTCGAACCAAAGAGTTTCCGATCCCTAGACCAGCATCTTACCACTAGACCACTGTCCCCACCAAATAAATTATTAAATTTATTAAAAATTATTAAAAATTAAATTTTCTTACTTAAATCTTACTTAAATCTGTATTAAGACATAGCATCTTCAATATTACATTAAATACTAATAATGTTTTGGTAACAGTTTATCCTAATTATGCAATTTCTGTATGTTATAGTGCAGTAAAGCCTCTAAACTTACTAACACGTTTATTTTTACATTTAAAAAAGTAACACTATTAAATGCATTTCTTTATAATGCATATTAGTTTTTGATTAAATAAACCTAATGGAATGAAAAAAATAAAAATATATATTGCAGAAGTTACATTACATGAGCAATTTTGACCCATATATTTGACCTTGAAGGATGAACGTGACCTTAACCTTTCACCAGTCAAAATGTGCAGCTCCATGAGATACACATGCATGCCAAATATCAAGTTGCTATATTCAATATTGTAAAAGTATTCATAAAATAAGCAATTTAGGCCACATATATTTGACTTTTGACCTTGAAGGATGACCTTGGCCTTGACCTTTCACCACTCGAAATGTGCAGCTCCATGAGATACACATGCATGCCAAATATCAAGTTGCTCTCTTCAATATTGCAAAGGTATTCATAAAATAAGCGATTTGGGCCACATATATTTGACCTCTGACCTTGAAGGATTACCTTGGCCTTGACCTTTCACCACTCAAAATGTGCAGCTTCATAAGATACACATGCATGCCAAATATGAAGTTGCTATCTTCAATATAGCAAAAGTTATTGCAAAATGTTAAAGTTGGCGCAAACCAACCAACAGATCAACCAGCCAACCAACAGACCAACCAACAGACAGGGCAAAACAATATGTCCCCCCACTACTATATTTTACCTGATGCGATGAGAACAATCGCAAATAATGCAACATGCTTGTCCATTGCTATGCTTTGTTCACCTTTACAAGTTTAGAGAATGAATGTGAAATATATACTGCGGACTCTTTTAAACCTCACTTTAAAGGTCAAACACAAGATAAGGTATTACCTTAATAAATTGTATCAAGACGGATGTTCAGTGACAAGTGTACAATATTCATTGAAAAAACACATTAATTTGAGGTAAATAACAACCGGATGTATTTCAGTGAGTAGAGTAACAATAATGTTTTACGTTCATAAAATGTCTTTGATGTGTTTATTCGCTTACGTTATTTACGTCATTTAGAGTCGGTAAACAAGGCAAGCCCAATCGACGAAATGTATGGTATGTATTGTCTCGCTTTTGAAATAAATGTTAACAACGCTTACACGCACGTAATAATAACATTAGACAAATGATGGTGCTGTTTATTTAGATTTTTTGTGAACTTAAACAAATGTGAATTGGCACGATAAATATGTTATGTTAATTTAAACGACTGAAATCATATAGTGAACTTCGTTTTTCTACCTGTTTCATTTTTAGAAAACACCTGCCTATGTGTCGGCAATATAAAAAGTATTTAATGTAAAATACCGAGTCACATTCAAAAGTTCTTTCAAACTCAAAGGAGGTGATTGCAAAAATGCGCATAATAAACGATCTAAAGATAGCACAAGATCCATTATATATTGAAATTAAAGAAATGGCAAATAGTTTGTAACAGCCTACAAGCACAAGAAAAGTACAAGAAAATACTCAATGTGTGCAAAAATTAAGGTTCATGGAAAAAAAATATTCGAAATTGTTGTTAACGGAATTTAAGACAGCAGCTTTAAGAATTGTTATTATGCGTAATGGAAGGTTATAATTAAATAAATACACAGTCATAAATATGTGTTAACAACGCCATCAAGTGGTAGCACTTCACGCGTGTCTTATGTTTAAGAAACAGTTAAATGTCAACGGTCAAGGGTATTTGTAGTAATATATGTATGCGAATTTTCCTATTAAGCATTTGTTTCTTCAAAAAAAAAAACTAATGCAAAATAGAAGATATGAATTGCTTATACATAAATATAGGCTTGTACATTATCGCAAATCAAACGGGCATCAAACATTCGGTTTAATTACCACATTTTTTGGAATGTGATATTATGCATGTGCATTTTGTTGCTGTAGTGAAAAATTAATACTGCTGGATAATATTTACTCAAAAATTAAGGTTCAACATTTAATCACAAAAATACTAAACTTTCAAATCCAGTAGGTACATGCACGCTATTTTGGACTAAGATATTGAACACACACAAAATCTACCCTGTAGAACTGTCGTTAATGAGACAGCGGGTATTCTATTAATAATAACGGAAGCCAGTATATACACCCTTAAACTGTCAATCAAGCAATATGTATGCAAATATCGCAAATTCATACACCTTGACATATGTGTATACTTCTAACAGAAAGCTTAAATCCTAAGCCCGTTCTACATTCGTCTATGCTTATACTGAAAAAAGGCAAAGGATTGTTTAAATTTAACAATAAAAAAGATAACGGTCATGGTTGTAAAACGTTCTAACCACTAACTAATATTATTGTTAAATCATTTAAAGCGTATATTGTCATACACCAATCCGAACTAAAATGCAAATTGTTGCGTTTTTCGTACAGACCTTCTCTACGTTAACTACACTGATTTAAGCGTTGACTTGAATAACAGACCGGCGAGATCATTAGAGTTCTGGTGTTGGTAAATTAAAAAGTGTCACCATCAGTCATTAAACACAAGTATAAAACATCATTGTAATAAAAGTACATGCATGTTCAATGTGTGGAATGAATAATGTGGTAGAAAGAGCCTGAATGTGAGTACAATTTAAGGCACTTAACACGTAACAGGCATATTGTGAATAATCTCTCGATTATTTGTCAACCGATTTCGTAAATGTGTTTTGAATATGAACGACCTCGTTATATTTAAATCTCTTTTCTATAAATAATATTCGATGAGATCCACGGTGATGTATTAAACAAAAGCGCTCTAAAATAAAAACTTGACGTACTCTACAAATAATGTACTTTCAGAGAAAAGCATTTAACAGTAAATCTCATTCCAACATGGTCTAATCAAGCATCAATTCCTGACTTCTCATTTTCATTGATGAAAACTCATGGTTCTTTTGCCAGATTGACCTATGACTCTCATCGAGAACCCATATAATCTGCCGCATACATTAATGATTAATGCTCCGTTTTTTATCCATAATTAATGAACGCCTCAATATTTTCAAAAATTGACACCGGATTAATGTTTACCGATATTTTTATGCATCCAGATTTGATATAAATATTATAGATCTGAACAAAAAAATACATTAAGCCCTGTTTTCCCGGAACACGCGCTGGACATAAACCTTTAAAAACGCTATACAAATTCCAGTACTTGTGCACTTAATTGATTGTAAACAATGACGGTTGAAATCCGTGCGTGGAAATTTTTCTGGCAACCAAGAGGTTCGTCAACGTTCATGAAGCCTTTCATTCATAAATGTATATGCGTTTGGTGTCAAAACCAGCAACACCGGATGTAAAATCTATTTTTAACCTGGCATATTATCCGCTGCTGTGTGCACCCGCCAATTAGTTTAAAATGGATTCCGAACCGGTAAGTCGATTACATAACATCAGAACATAATATCCCTTCCAAAAAGGGCGCTATGCTGCTTAATAGTACATGTATATTGCAAAAAAGTGAAGCTCCCCACATATAATGTCGCAGTTAATAACAATACAAGTTATGTTTCATAATATCACGTTGCTGTAAAAAAACGGTGTAAATCAGTTCTATAAAGGGACATTATGAAATAAACATGTACTGAAATTAAATTGCTACTGCGTAAAATTGTTAAAGGTTATTGTTTTCACAATTTACTCGCCAAAAGTAATTAATTGCTCACCATTGGCATTTAAATGAAATTATTCTCGGTTTGATAAATACGGTATAGTATGGTTTTATACATGTTATTAAGAAGAGAGATTATGGTAATGGTTTTGTCCCGTAATCGTTCATAGTTCATAGACGACACATAGTTACTAACAATGTTCATTACTCTTAAATTACCGGTATGTAGCCTATCATTCGATTTCTCATCATGCGCGAATTGCCAAGATGACGAGTTTTGCATTAACTCCCATTTTCTCGTGCCGCGCATGGGACAAGTCGGTCCTTCTTTATTTATGTTAATTTCTCTGCATAATACAGGATAAAATATTCAACAACACCATGTATCAGTTTCTAGTCCAATTTAATGTCTAACATACTTAATATTTTCGGTTATACAAATACAGTCTGATAGCTACATGATCGTATCTTTCTCGATCCGTACACCTCCAAGTCTAAACGCTAACTGCCTTGTTTCCCTCTAACATCTGGCCCGTGAAACTCAGTTATGAATCCCATTGGTCAGTGTTCTATGTGTCTTTATTTCTAATTGGCTGAATTACAATCTGGAGAAGTCACTATTCAAGTATGAACACGTTAATGAGCGTTGTGGTACAAATAATAAATAATGCAAATACAGCCTAAGGCTTGTGTCAACAGCATTGCAACCCCTTTGTTGTTAATGCATACTCGCTACTGATATACTTGTCAATATTTCGTACATAAAGAAAACCCAAATATTTCACCCAATTTTTCATCATTATTTGACAGTTTAGCGCGAGTAATGAACGGGTTTTGTGTTTAAGATTTGGAGCGAAAGCGCTCGAGTTTTTCGTTTTGAGGTATTTTATGAGTTGCAAATCTATTGAGTCTCCATTCAAGCGTGTATTTTACAGGCATAAGTAATTGAACAGGAACGAAAGGGTGATAACCACGCCCGCCCGCCCGCCCGCCCGCCCGCCCGCCCTTAATGAACATACGTGTGTCTAATTACTCGGTAATTACTCGGTTACATTACTTTTACGTTTATAATTTTGCAATTATAAAGTCGATATTAAGTTTATTCAGTTCGGTTTTTAGTCCATGTGAGATGGGATCTAAACACGAACCAATTCCTTTACTGACAAAGTCGATGGGTGTATTTTCATTTAAGACTGAAGCAGTTAAGTTTTCTTGATTATTTGTATTAATCTTTTACTTCATATTGTGTTTTAATGTGGATTTTAAAGGTATGTGTTTTATGTTTGAGACTCACACTTCCCGGAGAGTACTACCAGCATATTTATTGAAATCTTGGTATCTTTAAATGTCAGTGTTATAATTTGTTGTATTCTAACATAATAAACGTTTAATTTTAAAAGATATTCTTATTTTACGATAAGTTATTTTTTCCGTTTTTGTGTGACTGGTTAGATGTTGACGTCGGTTACGTATAGCTGTTAAAAAATTTCGTCATATGCGGTTAGGGTTGCGTATTCCGCTCGCGGTTTTACCTGAATCGTTAATATTTTTTTCGATTATTGTATGGGGTGTTTACGTCATGTACACCTCTCTTGATTGGTGTAGAAGGATGAATCTTGCAGATAATAGCAGATTCTTTAAACTAATTAATGTTTCACAATTGTAAATTTATAATAGTTAAGCAACTTAACGTGATTGATGGGCGTTGGGGGCGTCCTGTGTGCACTTTGGGTATCGGCGGGGATAAGTTTATTCAAATCGTAACATTTGATTTTAGGTATATACTTTCCGTCGAATCGTTATGAATATATTTGTACTTTTCACATGCCACACATGTGCATGATAAGTATTAATAATGATATGCCCTACATAATTTAAATAGTATCGTTTCAGTTCTTTATACATCTGAACAAGGATGTTACCACGTCTACAGTCGTCTCGAGATTAATCAACTGAGCGGTGCCATTGAGGTCGATCTACGTTGAACATGGAACACATACGGGCGTCAAAAGAATATTTTTTTGCATTTAAATGTCGAAGTCCTGTCAAATACAAGCAATCACTCCTATTTTGTATTTGGGTTATTATTTGTACGATAATGATAATGATGTTGATAGGATGATGATGTTATGGTTGATAAAGATGAGGAGAATTTAATAGTATTTAGAGAATAGAGAATAATACACTATGTGTTTCATTATTGCCATGTAAATGTATTATCTCTTTTAAATATGTTGACTGTTGTGTGATACGACGTAAAGTTCGACAATAAAAATGAAACACTACATGAGATACACTTAAGGTTAAAAGTTATTTTAAGTGTTCTTCAACATAAATTTATATTCGATCAGGCGTGCGACAATCTAGTGTCTAGTATTGTTTGAATTTATTTCATCACTTTCCTGTAGCGGTAGGTGTTCAAAAACCAAATTTCAGAAGATAGTAAGTCGCATGATAAGTCATTAATTAATCTTTGCAAGTTGTGGTATACTCCCCCCCCCCAATATTGACAATACCCAGACCGTTGTGACTTTGAAATGTTCTTTGCTTCAGAGATGTTGTTCAACTAAATTCAATATAATTCAACTAAATTCAACATGATATTGTATATAATTATTAATAAATTAATACGCATTCAACATGTTGTACTGTATGACCCCGCTTAGCGAAATACAGTTGACACTTGTCGGTAATCACCGATGAGTACTAATTCAAAACATTAAGGTTATTGATTTGCGCGGGGTTTGAACGTAAGAATTGCATGGTGATATTTGTTCGCTCATATCTTAGCTATATGTACAGATATAAGATTCCAACGTAATTATAATTATATTAGAAAGATAAGTTATTTTACTTTGAAAGCCTAAATCTGACACACTTTACAATGCTATCCTGTCATATGACACCAATATGAGACACCAATAAAAACCGAGGATTTCATATACTTCGCCTAAATGGCATTTTGTCTACTTTGGTCTTCATCTAAAGATAGATAATGGGAGAGCCATACACATATCCAATTGAATTTCGCAAACTCTGTAAAAAGAGAATGGTATGAAACCTTTGTTTCTTGTGTTTCTTGTGTTTCATATTGGTTAGATATATTGAAAGTAGTTTAAGGATATTACAATGAGGTGTCTTTCTTATAAGATGAGGTATATGTCTAACACGGCGTATTATACGCACATATAATGTAGTTAATGTAGCACTTTTGTGCTTTCCCTTCTATGCTTATGCGAAACAGAACATACAAACGTGTTTACAATATCACGGACTTAGCACGGCTGGATTTAAGTCGCAGCCATAAGCTGATTGAAATGCTTAATTTGTATGGTATTTGTATGTATAATAAAATAAATATTGCATTTATTTTTGGTCAAAGTGCTTTTGGAAACGCTCGAAATAATATGTCGCCTCGGTTTTTCCTTTGTCACTAGAATTTTTGCAAGTAGGAATGCACTAAAAAGGTTGGAATGTATAAAACAAAACACGTTAAGCTGTGTAGAAGTTTTGTTAAAAGACAGTGGGTTCAGTTGTAAAATAAATCACTTTGAACACAATACCAAAACAAAAAAGTATAATGCATAAACGAATTGGTTTGCGTTAATCAATCGCAGCTTGTTATAATCATGTTCTTACAATATTAATTATAAATGTCTGTTAGTACAAGCCATCAAGTCGGTATGATAGGGAGAAATCATAGCGTGATTAACTTTAAAATATATTTCTCACATACTTATGTGTCACGAAGTATAATATCGTCCGTGTTCGTGTTCTTTGATATTTCATAATTTTAATCATTAAAAAATATTTTTATTTTATATGTTTTATCTACTTTCAAAAACTGAATACACAATAAATGGATGAATTCAAAATCAAGTGCATTATGATTCAGGAACATTATGTAAATAATTCGCGAAAAAAAGTAGATGTAATCACAATTTCTCATCGCAATGGTTTTCTATTTAAATACATTTATTTATCTTTTCATTGTTATTATTTATGATACTGTCTTATATATAATTTCTCAACACGTCCTTATATTAATCATAGAACCTTTGCCCAAGCCGCTGAAGTATTTGGTTGTTCGGCGACATACTGCGCGTATTTGTTGTTCATTTCACCTGCGCCCGACGCAAAACAACATGTTTCACCTCACAATTAACCAGCAAAAAAAAGAAATTTATATTGTCAGAATCTTTCTCAGGCCTAAACAGTTGTATATTATAGCTGATCTTTAATACATGTATTCCTTCTTTTTTTTAATCAATATTGTTACAATCATTTATATATATATATATATATATATATATATATATATATATATATATATATATATATTGTTAAATAAGAAAATTAAGTATATCTCACAGTAAGACAATTATGATAGATAGTCTTGAGAAATACCGAGTCTGAAAAATGATCAATTTTAGACATATCAGTCTGTTTTCGAAGTTGTTCTAACATATACAGAATACTCACAATCACGAAAGTGTACACAGAAAATAACGTGGATAACACTAAAAAAGCACCAAGAATCAACCATCAATTCCTTGAAATAAATTCTTATGTATTACAAGTTATGTATAAAACTAAAATTATATACACGTTTACGATATAATCCACATCCGTTTTAACGCAAACTTCGGAATACATGAAAACTGCTCTTCTACGCTGTTTCCTCGAACAATGCAAGCTCTGCTTAATGTCTCTGAAAGCTATAATACGAGCTATTCACCTGTTTGTACTAGTTCAATTGGCATCAATTGTTTTGTATTTTAATTACAACAGTCAATATTAAAGGAAAAATATTGGGCCGAATTGCGTTTTAAAAACAGTAAATAAAATGGATACGTTATAAATAACAACAACTCATAATAAGTGGAATGTATTACATGCATTTAACATTTTGAACTTAAAATTGATAAAATGTGAAAATGTAATAACTGAACTGAATAATGTTATATTTGTTGCATTGACCTTTGGTATGCGAACAACAATAATGAAGCAAATGACGTTATGAAACATTTATATTCGTATACAAACATTGTTTGCGTTAGACAAACAAATTAATAGAACGTGCTTGAAATATATAACTTAAAATAACACAATAGATTGTTGTTACTAATGTATATATTGCGTTAAAGAAGATTGATTGCAGCTGGCTCGAAATTTAATCAAACAAGCTCATTTATTGGTGTATAAAATGATACCAATAATGCTGTCACTCACTTCCATGCCTTATGGCATAAGTGTGATTTTACATTTCTTCATTAGAATAGAATGGGTGTTGACTTATGTCAGTAAATCGCTAGTAATTATTGACAGTGAATGTTTGCATTTTTGTTTCACGTGTCAGAGTTTAACCATTGGAAAGGATCGTATCCACTGATACGCACCCATGGGTGTTTGTTAACAATGTGCTTTGTGGTAACGACATGAATAATATATATGTTGGCTCACTATAAAGGAAAATGCGTGGTGTCAATAACCTAAGCAGAGAGTTGAGAAAGGTCCTGCAGGCTGATGTATACTGCACACGGGAATTATTATGGTATGGCTGTAGCGTCGTTAAATGTCGCAACGCCGTTATATGTCGCAAGCTACGGGATATGTCGCAAAGTTGACGATAATTGCTCAAGGAACGATAAATGTCGCAAATCCTAATGACGATATATGTCGCAACTTATACGATAAATTTCGCAAACACGCCAGTTACTGCCGATATATGTCGCAACATTAACGATAAATGTCGCACACATTTGTAAGTCATGTAAAAAATGAAACGTTGAAGTAAAATGACTAAAACGTTAAGGTTAAATCTAGATTACCCGACGAAGTTCCACCAGAATGGTCATTTTCTTACTATGTATTGTCCGAAATGGTCAGTTGTGGTCAGTATTTTCCATAAATGTCAGTTGCGGTCAGTATTGTCCGAAACGGTTAGTTGTGGTCGATATTGACCCAATCAATTCTTATAATTCTTTGCTCAAGTAGCCAGTTGCTGATTTCCTTGTGCTAAATGGACTACTGTGATCAAGATTGGCAAATGTTGTAAGATGTGATAAAACTGTAACATTATTACAGCAACACAAATTACAATAAAATTGTATTGAATAGTGTATGTTAGTTACATGACTGTAGTATATGTATCATTATCTTAATTAATGTATTACTATTTTGCAGACGCACTGGCATATGCCGTAGTTTGTATCAGCATACTGATGAACTGACTAAAGACTGATATGTTCTTTTTATTTTTTCAATATAGTTGCCTTCAATTAATGCTTAACATATAGGCAGCGGTAGTCTATGTCGCCGATTCACTGACTCGCTGCAGAGTATCAATCTAGTGAAAAACACCTCATCACCGTTAATCAGTGAACTTAGCCTTCTGTTAGTTAATTTTCTTTACTTTCGTGAATATAAAAGTATTTGGTGAATAACAGTGTCAAAGATCATCCTCCGTACAGAGTAATTTTGTTTTATTAGATTCCTGATCCTTTTTTTTAAATTTGAACTCGTACTCGTCACGGGATTAAATCCTTCAGTAGAATTGCCATTCTTTCGCTTTGATCTTTATGTTTCATCTTGACCCTTGGAGCTTAAGGTACGGGTGTTTTGTGCGACAAGTTGTCTCCACATGGTTATCATTTGTGTCAAATTATTTTTAAATCGCAAATACATCATTAACAGTCCTGAAAATAATATCGGATGATAAGGACATGCGTTCATATGCATGTACATATAGCAGCACTGATAAATACTGTTACATGGTCTATTAACTTAGCATGATTTTATGAATATTCACATTTGCTAATAGGCAATGCAAAGATTGCATACTCGAACCAATTAACATACCATGAAGTGAAGTGCTTTGTGCAATTTGTGTTTTATAAGCAGATATAAAAACTGACTAGTGAGGTCAGAGAAAATATAGTTTACATTTATTCAACTCAAAGCCGACCTTAACCGGATAAATAGGTATCCCAAATCTAGGTCACTTTCAAGATGACTGGTAACAATGATACTGTTTTATCATATTGATTCATATAATGTTCCTGGTAGATGAAAATTACTTGCAAAATAATGAAATATGATATCTGTTAAGGTGTTTAATTTAATTACTTATTTAACCTTATGTAACACCAACTCATCTCTGCGCTGATAGCGAGGAGAGGCAGATAAGAGAGCGAGGAGCGAGATAGCTGCTAGAGGAGAGAGCTCTTCGTCTCTTCTCTCTCTCTCTCCTTCGTCTTTCTGATCGGAGAGCTCTATCTCTCTCGTTCCCTTCTGTCTCTCTCTCTCATCTCGTCTGTCTCTCTCTCTCTCTCTCTCTCTCTCTCTCTCTCTCTCTCTCTCGCTCTCTCTCTCTCTCTCTCGCTCTCTCTCTCTCTCGCTCTCTCTCTCTCTCTCTCTCTCTCTCTCTCTCTCTCTCTCTCTCTCTCTCTCTCTCTCTCTCTCTCTCTATCTCTCTGTATATATATATATATATTCAATGTTGGCCCCTGTAGATGATATGATCTGGTCGCTCTAATTACAGGTATACTCCATTTCGAGCTACTTGTAGGTAACTACACATAAGTCTCCTCCAAAGTACATGTTGATCACGTCAATGATGCAGTTCTGTTTACAATGTGGGCAAGCTCATCAGGGACACACAAGCCTGGTTCGATGTCTGTGGATGCGTGCAAACGGAAGCATCTTGCGTCCATCCGTAGTTCGCAGATTCAACGTTGATTAACAACGGGACTAAGCATGAAATGGTGACTTTAGCTTCTTCACAAACGAGGAGTTTCCTAGTGGCTGAAAAAATAATAGTTTTTGTGTTTTTCTTTTTGTAAAACATGTATACGACAGGATTAAGCTATTTACTGCAAAGTTATAATTTAATAATCACCAGACAGTAAAACTAAAGCCGCTATGTGTGACAAATATAAATGAGACCAAACATCCTTCAATGAAATCTCTGCAATACATGACTTAGCAAATGCATTACATTAAGCATCATTGAATGAAATAGTAATAATACAAATTACATTGGACGTAAGGTCTATTTGGAGAAATCCCTTCAAACAAGTATTTTGGCGTGTAGTCGGATAATTAATATTTAGATCCTTAAAGCCGAATCCGATTCGTATCGCTTATACAAAAATAATATTATATCCTGCCTCTGTTACAAACATTGACCTAATAAAGCAGGGTCGAATAAAATTTCCCTATCTCAGGTCAACAGGAAGTAGTGTATTCCTACGCACATAAAATTTCCCTATCTCCGGTCAACAGGAAGTAGTGTATTCCTACGCACGGTGTGACACGTAACCTTTCCAATTCACTACATAGGGGTGAAGTATTTTACCAATATCGGCTGCTATCGTAGTTGTAGACCAAGAAAAATATCGATTCGTTTTTCAGTTCGTTTCATATTTTCAATAGGAAAGTATTAAAAGGAACAGTTTAAAGTGGAGCTATTTTCTACGAGACACAATCGGTAGTTATTTGGTCGTCAAGAATGTTGTGTATATGTAGTAGGCTCGGCAAGAATAATTATATTGTTATGTCAATTTATCATTTGTCTTTGAAATAATGTGTCAACGGCATGAAGCAGGATAAATCGAATACATGGTTGGTGCCGAGATGGAGAAAGTTAATCCGGTTCGGCCCGAAAAAGAAAAAGAGGGCTCGCTAAAGCTCGCCTTATTTTCTTTTTCTCAGCTTCACCGGATAAACTTTCTCCATCTCGGCACCAACCATGTAATCTCTATATACATATTTGATTTCATATATTTAAATTTATATCTCAAATAATGTATAAACCTTCATTTATTGAAAAATTATATTCACATTATTCTTCAATACTAGAGAACAATCATGAATACAAGAGAAAAATTTAAACTCAAATTAGTCATTTGTCTGAGAGGCGGACATTCTAACTACACCGCAACAGTAAGCCACAGATGGCATAAGACCCTTTTTCGCATGACGCGGCTCCATTGTTGTAACATTCCGCCTATTGTTAAAATCATGCTTCCTTTAAATTAGATCTTAAGTTAGTAAATCATCATATTGTTAATATTATGTTTGTCTTTGCGGTATAATTTGTAGTTTACTAATAATAATGCACTGATAGATTTGATATTGACTGTGTGGCAGACAAAAAATAAATTAAACAAAATCCGCAGATGCAGGGATATATTGCTAGTCATAATAACAGTAAACAAGAGCTAAAACGATTAGAATGAAACATGGCAATGTGGTCTAAAATTTATGGAGGAATACATGTAATGACAACGCAGAATCTCTTACGTAATTTTTTAATGCAGTGTGTGTTTGCTGCAGAAAACGAAAGGCATGTACTAAAATGTTTATAAGAAATATCAAAGAACAAACACTAATATTTACCTGGTAAACAAGTCGCGCTACCGGTCCATTCTCCGAGTCCATTACAAGTAAAACTCATGTTGCTTATCGGAGACGGAATATAGCCTTTGTTGCAAAAATAGGGCACCACATTAATATTGTCTGATTAGATTTGAATCTTGTGATACATATATGTCATATATGTATTTATTGTTCAATTTAGTCAAGTTACTCTACCACATGTAAAATCATGCTGTTCATATGTTAAAAAATGTCTAATCGCTCTGATATTTACAAGTCTGTTTGTTATGATCGACATGAAAAAAAAACGACAGACTTACGGTATTGTGTTTAGCAATATTTGTGTATTACACAGAGATGGAAGCGATAGCATTGTGTACATTGGCCTGACATCGGGCTTAACATAGACTAGAGATAAAAAACCTATAGAGTGTTAATAGACGATTATACAATACCTGAGTTTCTTGGCAACATGATGCACTACTATTCATTTAATGTGTCATATGTATTGAAACAGTGTTTTTGTTATCAATTAAAAAGGCAAATTTGTGCATTTATATTAGTTACATAAATATATACAAATTATTAGATGGATTTCACACGTAACAACACAACTGAAGAAGACAAACGTAGATTATCAGTTTGTTTGCTTTTTAACTGATGTCCCGGCCTCGTATGTACTACATCCTTCTAATAAATGAATATAAGGATTCGGTTTGTATGAATATGATCGAACTTCAATGCAATTGTGTTTGGTGTTCTTCGAATTCAGTTTTTTTTTATTTTTACATCGATCTAAATGTTATCTCTTTTTTAAGCAAAATATTCATATTGTAGTCATAAAATATTGCACGTTAACGGTGTTCTCAGGGATATCGATGAAAAATGCAATAAAATACATAAATCTTACCTGTTGCGATTAGAACAATCGCACATAATACCAACAGCGTGTTCATTGTTTTGCTTTGTTCAACGCCACAAAATAAATGAATCAATACATTAATAAGAATTATATATCGCGGACTTTTTTCTATAGCTTCGCATTAAACGCACTATTTCGCCAATTATATATTCATAATTGTTCTGTTACGCGTGTAACGAAAACACATTCTTTTGATTTAAATAACAAACCGGATATAATAATATAAAGTTGTAGGCGACAACGTAATACGTTCATGAAAACACTACCTGATTCAATCGCATACCTCTTTAAGATTGATACACATATAAGTTGGCACCACTTAATGGTAACGTAGATTGTTTTTAGTGAAGATGCGCACGACTCTGGGTTATAAGTTATAGGTTTCCAAACCCTTATCGAAAGTAAAACGACAGCCTGCGCTGTAAATGTGGGCGTTGAATTTATTTCTTATTTTAACACCTTTGCATTTTAATCGGAACATGTATTGGTGTTTTATTGACTTGAATCCAATGCGTAGGGTTTAAGTTTATGAGAAAATGTGTTTTATATTGATACAAATCAATTACATAGTTTTGTCACGCTGCAATACAAAGCTGTAATTATATACGAGTTCTAGGAAATATGCACGTCGTTTTAAGTCACATGCTTTAAAATTGATTGTAAAATACCATTTAATAAATAATACAAGGTACATAAATACGTTGTCGTTGACTTGGGAGTATACAGTGGTATCACCTCCCTTTCAAGCGTGGGTTAACGTTACCTCTGCTTTCATTCGCATGCTAGGTAGGATTAATTTATTAGTATTTGAGACAGATTACCATATCATGGAAGATAGGAGCTTTTCAACAGTCACGTTCGTCTCTTAAATGTTATTGATCACATTTCCATAAAGTACGCAAACTTTCTATTGTACGTCCATTTCCACAGTTTCATAAAGGTACATGCTTGCCGTAAAGGTTCCAAAAATTCTCCCGAAAATGTCTCTGATTTTTCGTGCATGTAAATGTCATGTATAACGTGTTTATTACAAGGAAGCTGTAGATTTAGGCATACATGTATATAATCATGATTATTATGATATTTAGTTAAATTTTGAAAACCTTCCTTTAGTTTATATACCATACTGTTGCAGTGAACAGATATATTCTTACACCTCGAATGAAGTGAACATACACCAATGTGGTCAGAACTGTGGTCAAAAAAGAACTTCGTCGCAGTTAGAAGAAACCCCATTAATAAACAAGTCAAGTCAAGTAAATTTTATTTACAAAGTCTGATACACAAACAAGTAACATAAGCTCTAATGAGCTTTTTAAACCGACTTACAAGTACATATAAATTCATACACATAAAACATGTTAAGATCACTGTAAAGATAATGTTAAGACAAACAAACTAAATAATGCATGTATTATCACAGACAATATTATATATATATATATATATATGTTAATATAACTCCGCCAATGCCGGTCCCATGCCCGGATGAAAAAGGAGGAGGGTTGTGCGTAGGGCCAGCACCCCGACCATGGAAAACAAAATACGCTACAGAAACCCGAACCACAGCAACACAAAATGAGGATTTACGGTATCGACCCGGGGGAAAGCGTATGAAACAGAGAAATCTGCGGACAAACCTACTCTCCTCCAAGAATGTCTCACGGATAGGATTTTGGAATGTGCGAACATTATATGAATCAGGAAGGGCAACTCAATTGGCCAGAGAAATGGAGAAGTTCCGCCTAGACATCATGGGCTTGAGTGAAGTTAGATGGACAACAGCTTGAAAAGTCATGCTAGCCACTGGCCACACCCTCCTGTTCTCTGGACCACAAAATGAAGTAGACAATCACCACAACGGGGTTGGACTGCTTCTAACAAAAACTGCTCACAAGAGCCTTCTTGAATGGGAACCAATCAATGACAGGATATTGAGAGCCAGGTTCAACTCTAAGTTCCAGGAAGTGACCATCATTCAGTGCTATGCCCCTAAAATCCCGGCAGATGACAACACCAATGAAGATTTCTATGGCCACCTCCAGAGCGTCCTAGATAAATTCCCAAAGCGCGACATCACTATAGTCACAGGAGACATGAACGCCAAGGTAGGTTGTAACAACACAGGAAAGGAGCTCATCATGGGAAAGGAGGGAGTTGGAGATATTAATGAGAACGGACTTGTGTGGACTAAATGACCTTGTCATAGGTGGCACCATATTTGCCCACAAAGACATTCACAAAGTTACATGGACATCCCCAGACAAGTCAGTGAAAAACCAGATTGACCATTTGGCGATCTCGCAAAGAACCCTCAGCGATGTCAGAGCTTACCGAGAAGCAGAGATTGGCTCAGACCATGAACTTCTCATAGCAAAACTTCAGGTCAGAATTGCAAGGGTCAGAAAGCAAGGGAACACCAAGAGTCCACGATTCGATATCACCAAACTGAAGACGCCTCAGGACAAGCAAGAGTTCTCCATCAATCTTAGAAACAAATTCAAAGCAGCTCTGGCGGATGCAGATGCTGACTCGCTGGAGAAGAAATAGGAACAGGTAAAGAGCACCTTCACATCTGTCTGTGAAAAAAGGCTCGGCTATCGAACTCGAACCCACAAGACTTGGATCTCTGACAGTACCATCAATAAGATTGAAACGAAACGAACAATCCGTCAAATGCTTCTCCAAACCAAAACCAGAGAATAGACACAGAGAGTCCAGAGCGAATATAGAACCTTACAAAAGGAGGTTGAAAAGAGCTGCAGACAAGACAAACGGACAGTGATTGACCAACTAGTAGTTGAAGCAGAAAAAGCTGCACAACAAAATGACATGGCTACCCTATACAAGATAACTCGCCAGCTAGCAGGACGCCAAAGCAACTCAAACACACCAGTGAAAGACCGAAATGGAAACATCCTGTCCAAGCCAGAAGACCAGCTGAAAAGGTGGAAGTAGCACTTTGAGGAACTCCTGAACGGGACACCAGTTACGCAACCCCCCACCATTGAAGATGGTCTTAACCTGACAATTAACACAGGACCAATAACCAAACAGGAAATCACACAAGCCATCAACAAGATAAAGAACAGGAAAGCCCCAGGGCCTGACAAAATCCCACTAGAAGCGATGAAGGCATCAACAGACGTCACTTCTGACATCATGTTTGACCTCATCCAACAGATCTGGGACACAGAAGAAGTTCCTGTTGACTGGCAGACAGGATATCTTGTGAAGCTTCCAAAGAAAGGCAACCTGAGCGACTGCAACAATTGGCGAGGTATCCAGCTGCTATCCATGCCCAGCAAGGTACTATCGAGGATAATTCTAGAGAGAATAAAGGCCGAAGTCAACAATCTTCTTAGAGAAGAGCAAGCAGGCTTCAGAGCAGGTAGATCATGTGCAGACCAGATTGCAACGCTCCGAATCATTATCGAGCAATCCATTGAATGGAACTGTCCGCTGTATGTCAACTTCATCGATTTAAAGAAGGCGTTCGACACAGTGGACAGAGACACGATCTGGAAAATACTGATGCACTACGGCATCCCAAGCAAGATGGTGAACATAATTCGGAGCCTGAACAACAACAACCTCATCCAAGTCATCAACGACATGGACCTCTCTGAGCCTTTCAAAGTACGCACTGGGGTCAGACAGGGCTGCCTTCTCTCTCCTATGATTTCTCGCTAGTCATTGACTGAGTAATGAAAACAACACTGGATACACCAAGAGGAATACAGTGGACCCTTCAGAGCAAGCTGGAAGACCTTGATTACGCCGATGACATCGGGCTCCTGTCCCACACTTGCGCCCACATGCAGCAAAAAACAGATAAACTGCAGGAAATAGCCAGATCAACAGGGCTAGAGGTCAACATCAACAAAACAAAATGCCTCAGGATCAATCAAGGCAGCAGACAAGGCATCCACATAGAAGGGCAAGCCATTGAAGAAGTTGACCACTTCACATACCTGGGCAGCATTGTCAGCAAGACAGGAGGTACAGAAGAGGACATGAAGGCCAGAATAGGGAAAGCACGCCACGCGTTAGTGACAATGAGACCAGTGTGGAACAATCAAAACATCCACTGGAAAACAAAGATCAGGCTCTTTAATACCAATGTCAAGACAGTCCTCCTTTATGGCGCTGAAACCTGGAAAAGGACTAGACGCCTGGACCAGAGTCTGCAAGTATTCATCAACAAATGTCTTAGGCAGATCCTAAGGATAAGATGGCTAGAGAAGATTTCAAACCAGGACCTATGGGCAAGAACAGGGCAGCAACCGGTTACGAACTCCATACTACAGAAGAAGTGGAGATGGATCGGACACACGCTGCAAAGAACCCAGCCCAACATAGCAAGGCAAGCCCTGGATTGGAACCCTCAAGGACAAAGAAGAAAAGGTAGGCCTACAAACTCCTGGCGCAGAATACTGGAAACCGAGCTTCGCAACATAAGGATGTCATGGGGAGAAGCAAAAGCCCGGGCCATGGACCGAACCAGATGGAGAGCTGTGGTAAAGGCCCTATGCTCCAACCGGGTCGAAGAGGACTAAGTAAGTAAGTAAGTATATGTTAATATAATGCTATTGTAGTACATCAAAGAGGGAAGGTACTAGGTAGGATATAAATACATTAAACATATAAAACCTGACATACAAACATTTTACAAATATTACAGAGTTAAAACTTGTGATGTAGCTGCTGATCTTGACTATATGTCTAAACACCGCCATAAAAGAAAGAGAGTAAAAACACTGAAAGACGAATATGAACACAACAGTGCGACAAGTAAAAAATGTTGTAAGAGATCGACAATCCCCTCAAATAAGATTTGGGAGTCTTTAAGCAGCAGCTACCTCACAAGAGTATAGAGTATACATATAATTAAATGTATGCACTTAAAGCAAGGATAGCACATTTTTAAAGCCGAACATTAAAAATAGGCTAGTACAAGTATGACTAAGGACATATGATTGAGACTAGTATTTAGCACATATAATCAACCACATGAAAAGCATTTAAAGCAGCTATTATGAGCATGCAACTCATCGTTCTAGATTTTGTTAAGCTATCTATGAACTATGAAACGAAACGTCTCCCGTGACTAACTGAACTTCTTTACAAAATTTCGTATTTTTGAACATGTCATAAAATGTATTTATTAATACATTTATAACATAAGAAATAGTCTAAACAATTATAATAGCCAGAACGAACAAGAATAGAGACAGCATAATTCCTTCCGCGGTATCATATATCTATCGCGCTACCTTTACACCATTTCAAGATAAAATCTTGAGACGATATATTGTTAATAGATGTTTTCCTCCGAATTATCGATAAAAGGCTCTAAACGCGCTTAAATGTTGTACACATTGTGATTGGTGGTTAGTAACCGACCGATGTGTTTTTTTTTATTTTGATCTTTGCTTGTTAAACTAATGACTAATTAATACATATGTTGTTTTTTGTTATTTATTATATTATAATTAGATATATATTACATATTTCATGTAAATATTTCATTTTGTCAATTTGTGAACAATTAAGGGCCTTTAAAACATTTGGGCCAATCTTGTGGAATATATATACCTCTAAATTTGATGTGTGTTTCTTTTCATGTGTATGTTATCCATTTGTATTGTTGTCACTAATGTATGCCACCAATGCATTGCGCCGAACCAAGTTGTATTGAAGTTATCAGTTTACGTGTACAATACCTATAACTATGTGCTTTCACCAAGTTAGCGTAATCACATTTTTAAAGTAATAAGCGAATTAAAGTTTGCGCACCAGAAAAGAAATAAGACACTGACAAAGAAAATAACTTTTAATATAAGTTAACGTATTAAAAACTTGATAAATTACTGATCATAAAAGTATAATGTGTGAGATAAATGTATCCTGTTTAAGCAAGGGCTTTATCGAAGGTAAAAAGTAAGGCTTTTCTAACGAAACACTAATATGATTTCCTATTATAGCGATTATTCATTAAAGAATTTCGTAAACAAATTGGAATTATGAATAGGTAGATGATCTTTCTACATCCAATTTCAATTATATTTAATTTGATAAATCAATTATAGTTAATAGAGCAATATCACTCTTAAACAAATATATGCAAATACCCTCACACAAATGAAATACTCAACAAAAACAATTTCACATAACTAAAGAAATACATAAATATTTGGGTTTACACCATTAGGATTATCAAGAAGCAGCACAGTAGCCCACACGCAAGGTCATCATTTCTTTTTAATATAGACCTTAAAATTCATCTGTACATTTTTCGATAGTGTCTAGTGTGAGTAATTTACATCATAGATGATATCTTTTTGACAGTGAAAAACGAATTTTTAACTTTATACTTAATTTTTAAATCACCATAACTCGTACATATACATAAGAATTGGTATTC
The DNA here is from genome assembly GCF_020536995.1 of Dreissena polymorpha. Lineage (NCBI taxonomy): Eukaryota > Metazoa > Mollusca > Bivalvia > Myida > Dreissenidae > Dreissena > Dreissena polymorpha. The sequence continues at coordinate 11,536,158 of NC_068361.1, forward strand.
TAATTCAACAATGATACTGTTACACAGTTTGCATTTCCTGTTTGTCTCGCAATGTTATTTTATCTACCAGTTTCAATTTCTAATGAGTGAGCACTTAGTCTAAAACTGTTCATAGCTGTTCTATGGCGGTCATTATCAACACAGTCAATATATTTATCAAATGCATAATATTTGCGAATTTATTTTATCAGACCATGAATGGACGTATTGATCTCGAAGTCGTTGTTTGAGTTTTTGATAATGGTATGTTAAGTTAACTTTCTTATGTAATATATAGCTAACTCTAAATTGTCAATAATGTTATAAATAGCATTCGCCCAGCATAGTTTTTTTTATTAGTTTTAGCGACGTTATATCTGTGATGTTCTTATCATGCATAGATCTTATGAGTGAGTTTATAATTTTACACAAAAATTCAAAAGCCCCCTCTATTCACAGATAACAGAAAATGGGGAACCGCCTAGTTTGCATTAGACATCTGGATTGAATGAAATTAGTTAATTAGAGCCATCCCACAGAGAAAGTATGAATAGAGCAACACTCATTTAACGACACAACTCATAAAAGTCATTTACACGTTTGACACGATTCATAGACATTATGTTTGTATAGTAAACTATTTTCTCAAAGGCTTTAAAACAAGCGTGTGCTGATAGGAATTTTTCAGCTGAGTGTATTCATGGATTTGCATTAGTTCTATAATTGTTTCAACATTAGGTTATCGTATATGTTGACTTATCATAAAGCGTGTTTGATGTTCTATTTTTATTATGACATAAATGATTGGAAATATTCACTAAGGGACTTTCTTTGATATCTTGTTTGCAAAAACGATACT